>NC_079226.1:24655249-24812749 GCF_029633865.1 Lampris incognitus
GGAGGTAGTCCATATGAAATCACAAAACGACCCCACCCTTAACAGTAGGACCACCCTTAACACTGACCAAGTGTGTCTGCTCCTGAAGCTGTGTCTTCAGTCCATGTACTTGACATACAGGGGGCAGTACTATAGGCAGAGGCATGGGCGTTTCTATGGGTTCCCCAATCTCACCTATAGTGGCCAACTTGTATATGGAGGAAGTGGAAAGGAGGGCTCCGATGTCCTATCCAGGGACACCACCTAGCCATTGGCTCAAATTTGTAGATGTCACCTGGGTTAAAATTAAATCTCAGGATGTACCACATTTCACTGACCACATTAACTCTGTGGAAAACCACACCAAGTTCACCAGAGAGGATGTGAAAAATGACAGGTTAGCCTCCTTAGACTGTGAAATGGCAATTGGTGATGGGGGACATTTGATTGTTGATGTTTACCATAAACCAACACATAGTGATCAGTACTTAAGATTTAACACTCATCATCCACTGGAGCACAAACTAGGAGTCATCAGGACGCTGTATCACCTTCCTGTTGATTATTAATGGTTCACCAGGTACACTTCTTGTTGCAGCTGTTATTATACTGCAATGATGGCAAGCCTAGGACAAGACTGTGAGGTTGAGGTTTGCCCGTTTGCATCAATCTTTCATGGCTTCTTCGTTTACACGCTGTGTTACAGGCAGGATCCAGTCTGCTAAGAAGTTTCCTATACTTTGCTAAGTTTTGTTCTCATATGTGGATGATCTGTATGACACTATGGAGATACAGTTGTGCTGTATAGACTAGTGGATTTAGATGTGGGAGGCACAGATATGACAACATATGATAACTGAGCAATAAAAACAAAAAAAAATTATTCATGTTTTTTTTATTCTCAGTTTGATGGTAGACTACTGTGCAAACAGATTTATTTCTCTGTGTTTTTAAGAGCAGCAGGAGGCCAGGGTGCTTTGCAGGACAATTTATGAGACTCAAAGATTTGTCAAACACAATCTCTCTGTCATCTCAGTCGGCAGTGGCAGCCTCACTGGATGTGCATGAATGGACCAACCCTTCGGTGCCATCACACAAATTATAGGCTGCTATATGTGTTCGGCCTGCACATAGGGATTTGACGGAGTCAAGTCAATTTGGTTCATTCACTCACTGATTCTGTGTGTGTGTGTGTGTGTGTGTGTGTGTGTGTGTGTGTGTGTGTGTGTGTGTGTGTGTGTGTGTGTGTGTGTGTGTGTGTGTGTGTGTGTGTAAACATGCATATATGTGTGTGTGAAAGACAGTATTATTTTCATAAAGTCTATTGGATCGTGACAGCGTCAACTGCAAAAATGTGAATTGGGGCAAAAATGTCACTTTGGGTGGACAACTGTGAGAGCAGAATTGTGAAGCAGTTTATAATGTTCATTTGTCAGGTTGGCATGTTTGGTGAGGAGGCATGAGAGTGTGTGTTGTTCCCGGTAGTTTGAAACCATTTCTTTCCCAGTGAAATAACCCCAAACTGTCCAATTTCTTTAGACAAAGCTTGTGCTCCTGGTAGCTGTCACCCTTTAAGCTTTGCTGCCCTCTTCTGGTTGAAACAGTAAGTAAAAATTTTTCCTCTGTCTCAATAACTCCGTTTTCAAACCTTTAAATAAAGTTTAATAATAATACTTTTAACAAAATGCTTAGACTTAATAGACAAGCGGAAGAATATTGACATGATACCTTGTGAACTGAATGAACTTAAACTCAGCTGACTGGGATGTCCGGGTAGCGAAGCGGTCTATTCCGTTGCCTACCAACACAGGGATCGCCGGTTCGAATCCCCGTGTTACCTCCGGCTCGGTCGGGCATCCCTAAAGACACAATTGGCCATGTCTGCGGCTGGTAAGCCGGATGTGGGTATGTGTCCTGGTGGCTGAACTAGCGCCTCCTCTGGTCGGTCGGGGCGCCTGTTCAAGGGGGAGGGGGAACTGGGGGCAACTGCGTGAGCCTCCCACGCGTAACGTCCCCCTGGCGAAACTCCTCGCTGTCTGGCGACTCCACATGTATCGGAGGAGACGTGGTAGTCTGCAGCCCTCCCCGGATCGGCAGAGGGCTGGCGCAGGGATCGGGACGGCTCGGAAGAGTGGGGTAATTGGCCAGTACAACTGGGGGGGAAAACCAAAAAAAAAAAAAAAACCTCTACTGACCGTTATATCTAATGTTCAGAAGAATTTTTTTTCTTTTCTTTTCTTTTCTTTTTTTTGTTGCTGTGTGTGAAATGTTGGAGCTCTAAAGGGATTTCTTTTATGTTTTCTTCTAAAGCGGTGGTCGCTCCCATCTTACTTTGGACAACGGTAAAACGTTGGCAGTTAACTTACATTCTGGCAATCTCCCCTTTAGGCTTTATGTGTAGTTGTCATGACTACTGAATGTAATGGCATCTCTTCGAGAGTGATAGATAACTTGTCAATAACCTGATTAACAGCTACTCACTGATGAACTTGGCATTGTTCTCTCCTCTCCTCTCCTCTCCTCTCATGTCTTGTCATGTCATGTCATCTGATCTGATCTGATCTGATCTTCTCGCCTCTCATCTCATGCAAAGCTCTTTAAGCACATCATTTAGTTTGTATTGATATGTATACCACAAACGACCATGGAAAGTCTGTGTGTGTGTGAGAGAGAGAGAGACAGACAGACAGACAGACAGAGAGAGACAGAGACAGAGACAGAGACAGACAGACAGAGAGAGATAGAGAGAGATCTTTTGACAGAATTCAAGTGTACAAAACCATTTCTGATTCCACCATCTTTCTGACAAAATGTAATAAAAACCTAGCTTAATGGTGTAGATTAGAGTTACTTTGGTCTCTTTGTCATGTAGCTTTTTGCGTGCTTGTCATCAAATTCGGTGTAGAAACCCTTGAGTGATGTATTATCATACAGTTGTTTTTCTTCAGGATTCAGTATTCAGTGAATTACTCAAAATTACACACACTCGACAGCTTTGAAGGCACTGTGATACAGCTTTTATTTAGTATTTGAAATCCTACGATTCTTCCAAACAGTCCTTAAAGAACACAGATGAGCCTTCAGAAAGGTAGAAAACATGTTTTCCTTCTCTCTACATTTATTTTTTTCGATCCTCCTCCTTTTATTTCCTGTTTATAATTGATTTTGCTGAGCATTGTGCACATTACCTTGTGCACTGTTATGCAACAAATGCTATCATTGTGTTTCATGTTATAAAAGCTTCTCAAATGCACATTTGTTCTGACATACGCAAGGTTTTCACTTTGTGTGCAAATAGCGTTTGCATGTCCATAATGGGAGACCTCGATCCATAGTCTCTGTCTGTCAGTCCACTATAGTAAGTCCAACCGTTGAGGAGGGCGCACATTTCTCCTTGGGCGCTCCGTGCATCCTGAACTTGAAGGGTTTTCCAGAGCTCTGCCAGCCTCCTCTAAGCTTTGAGAGTCCTCCGGTGTCTGCTCACAGACAACAGAGACAGTGTCCCTCACATCATCTCCCGGATCAATATGGTAATCCTAGTCTCCTTCGGTGTTTGTTCCGGTCTGTTCTGGAGCCACACCCTTTCTCTTCTCATCCAGTATCTGATTCACGTGTCTTTTTACACATATTCCATTCACATTCACTAAGTATGTTACAGGACCCAACACATCAGTCATCACACCATCCAACTGCTTCTCTCCTCCCCTGTAGTTTTTTTTTTTTTTTACAAACACTGCCTGACCCACAGAGAAAGACCTGCGTTTCCTCTTCCTTTCTGACTGGTTTGGAAAACTCCCTGTTTGGCAAGACTGAGATACCTCGGGTTTTACTAGAGACATTCTAGTACAGACTTGTCTTTTCAAAAAAGCTCCGCTGGTGTTTTCTTCGTAGTTGTGTGTGGCACGTTTCGGTAACTAAGCAAGAAATTAGCAATACAATGCTGCAATGACATGCCACCAACTGCTCTATTCTTTGCTAGAGACCTTTAAAAGTTTTGAACTCATCTTTCAGCCAACCCATTTGAGGCTGGGTGATAAACTGGTGTTTTAATGTGTTTAACTGCATTCCATTTAAGGAATGACTCAAATTCACCTGAAGTAAATTGAGGTCCATTGTCCGTCACTACCTCTTTAGGCAATCTGTACGATGCAAGTAGGTTTCTGAAAACTTCAATAGTTTTGCCGGCTGTGGTGGTCCGCATATGAATTACGCCAGGCCAGCGAACATGTGCATCCATAACAAACCAGAAACATCTGCTTATTATCCTCTGCAAAATCAAGATGCATTCTTTCCCATGGACCTGTAGCCCATTTCCAAGTATGCACAGGTGCTGTGGCAGGCATGCCACTTACATATATCACACAGATTCACCTCACTTTCAATATTCTCATCAAGTGTAGGCCACCAAAAAAAAAAAAAAGCTTCTGGAGAGAGCCTTCATTTTCACCATACCCCAGTGGCAGTCATGCAACTCTGACAATAATCTGTTTTGTAGCTTTCTGGAATGACCACCCTGAAACTCCGCAGAACATAATCATCTTCTATTGTGAGTTCAAACCTTCATTTCACATATGGTTTTAGTGTCACAGCCACCCCCCGATCTGGCCAGTATGAACCCAGCCACCACAGACGGGCTCCAGCAAGCCCTCGCCAATCAGGCATACCCCTTATGTTTATGGTCAAGTACTGTTTAGAGCTCTCTAACTCTACTTATTGATAGGCTTGTGATAAATCAAGCTTGGTGAATTTCTCCCCACTTGATAGGTTTGTGAACAGATCCCGTGGGTTGGTATGGGGTATTGATCGACTTCAAGGTTGATAGACACTTTACAGTCCCCACATATCCTCACTGTCTGATCCACGTTAGGGATGTTTACAGTGGGTGCAGCCCATTCACTGTAATTAACAAGTGTAATAATCCCATCAGCCTCCAT
Source organism: Lampris incognitus (assembly GCF_029633865.1). Lineage (NCBI taxonomy): Eukaryota > Metazoa > Chordata > Actinopteri > Lampriformes > Lampridae > Lampris > Lampris incognitus. Next base: position 24,660,163 of record NC_079226.1, read on the forward strand.
TTTGCTTGGCTGGACTTCTACTGCCTCCCTAAGTGCACAAGGCACAGAGCATGGTTTGCAAAATTTAGGAATAGCGCCTGGTACTACATGGAGTTTGGCTTTGATCGCTGCATGTCACTGTTACGTCTGGCATTGCTGCGACAATACCGTGTTTTGGTTCTGTTTAACATTTTCACCCAAGTCACGTGAGTGAACGCTGTTAGTTGTGTTTTTGATTAAATGGAGTACGCTCCGACTAGAGCTTCGCCTGTAATGTTTTCTTCACAACATAACATTGGTGATGAGAGATGGCTGACTGTGCTTTGCCTCCACCCTCCCCTTTCCTGTCTTTGCCTGGAGAACCACTCGTGCCATGGAATTGCTGGATATCCTCGTTTGAGACATATATCTCCTCACTGCCAGCTTGGACGACGTGTCAGATGGGAGAAAGTGTGCACTGTTGCTGCACTGTCTCGGAGCAGAGGGACAGCGCGTGTTCAGAACGTTCACAAAATCCACCAAATATGAAGAGGATGTCAATCTACTCAAAGAGCATTTTGCCACTCCACATAGTGCTCTTCTCCATCGCATTATATTCAGGTGCCCACACCAACGAGCGGGTGAGTCTGTATCCCAGTATGTGGCTGATCTACAAGGCCTAGCTAGCGTACGCAAATTTGAGGCGCTACAAGATGAAATGGTACGTGACCAATTCATTTTACACACAAACTGTGACAGAATTAGGGACAAACTGTTGTTCGAAAATGATGACCTGACACTAGCCCAGGCTCTTAAGATAGCACTGCGGGTCGAGTCTGCATTGGAATGTGCGGCCAGTCTGTCTTCTCCCACCTCGCTGCCCCTGAATGGTCAGCCGGTGGGTACAACCCAGCCACAGATACCAACTCCCCTCGCCAGTGATGTTAGCAGCCCAGACAGTGTACAAGTAGCATCACAAACCCATGCTTGCTCACAGCAGCGATGTGGGAATTGTGGCTCCCACGCACAATTCAAGAGCACAAACCTGTTCTGCTCATAGGAAAACCTGCTGCAACTGTGGAAAGCTCAACCACTTTCACAAAGTCTGTAGGTCTGCCCCAGCCAGAGCCCACCGACAACATCCAGCCATGCCTGATCCTGCAACAATAATCCATAATGTTCGCTCAGGACAAGTATAATTTAAAACATGTTCATTGATGGTTGACAACATGACTCTACCCCTCCTCCTCAACACGGGGGCCACAGTATCACTGCTGAACTTGGCAACTTGGAAACAATTCTCTTCCCACAAGCCACTGGGACCACCCTCCACGACCCTATGCAGCTACGGTAATGCTGAAATTGATATTGTGGACTCTCTTCAGCTGCCCATGAGGCATGGGGACAGGACTCTGCCGATGTTCACATTTCACGTGTCACGCCATGGGGCCAATCTCCTTGGCCTCGACCTCTTTGGCAGCCTAGGTTTCACCGTTAGACACTACTAGCTCAGAGATTCACACCGCTGCCAACCCCTGGCAGCAACAGTGGCCTGCACTGTTTGATGGGCTGGGCTGTCTCACAGTCCCAACAGTAACGCCTATCATGCAGCTGCTCCACTGCTCTCCTCTGGCCCTGCACAATGACATCTCTTCTGAGCTACAGCGCATGCTTGATGACGGCATAATTGAGCAGGTGAATGCTTCACCTTGGATATCCAATTTGGTTGTGGCTAAGAAGAAGAAGCCTCCTGCAGACGCTGCTACACTATCACACCACCCCACATGCCACCACTGGAGTCTCCCTAGCCTCCCTCATGCTGGGACGGGAGCTTCAGCTACCTCTCGATAGGCTTCACCCTACCCTGGCCCACGCTCCAACTCACCCAGTTCAAGCCACAGTCAACACATGTCAGAGCCAGATGAAGAACTGGTTCAACTGGACACGACGAGCCAGGCCTCCTTCCATTGCCGCTTACGACTGGGTCTGGAGCCGACAACCTCACCGTGACAATAATCTACAGTCATTCTGGTCATATCCTGTCCAGGTCAGCCAACAGCTCGGCCCAGCCACATTCAGGCTCATTAATGGCACTTGCTGGCATGCTAGCCGCCTGCAAAAGATGTAGGCCCCTCTTGGGCCAGGATTTGGTGTGGCCCCTACAGTAGCCCTACGAGCCTCACAGCTTGACCCCTCAGCATCCCCAGTCCCTCAGCAGCTCGACACCTCAGCACCCCCTGTCCAGCTAGGAGTCATGGAGCCAAACCCTGAGGCTAGTGCTGCACCTGTGCCCCACTCAGTCCTGTGCACCTGCGTGACTCTGTGACCGAGTATCACACTTAGGTTCTTGTGGGGGGAAGTGTTACGTCTGGCATTGCTGTGACATTGCCGTGTTCCGATTCTGTTAAATGTTTTTACCTGAGTCACGTGAGTGTACGTTGTTAGTTGTCAATCCATCCATTATCTGAACTGCTTAGCCTGCTCTCAGGGTCGTGGGGATGCTGGAGCCTATCCCAGCAGTCATTGGGCGGCAGGCGGGGAGACACCCTGGACAGGCCACCAAGCCATCACACAGGGCTGCCATACACACACACACACACACACACACACACACACACACACACACACACACACACACACACACACACACACACACATTCATAGGGGCAATTTAGTATGGCTGATTCACCTGACCTACATGTCTTTGGACTGTGGGAGGAAACCGGAGCACCCAGAGGAAACCCATGCAGACACGGGGAGAACATGCAAACTCCACACAGAGGATGATCGGGGATGACACCCAAGATTAGACTGCTCCGGGGCTTGAACCCAGGACCTTCTTGCTGTGAGGCAACCGTGCTAATCACTGCGCCACCGTGCCATTGTTAGTTGTGCTGTTGATTAAATGGAGTACGCTCTGACTACAGCTTCGCCTGTCTTGTCTTTTTCACAACATAACAGTCACCTTCCCTAAACTGGGTTGAAACACCTCTGGGTATCTATCACATAACTCATCCACACTCTCAGGTGCTACTCTGTTTATAGAAGACCAATGCAGTTTTAACGTCTTGATCCAGTCTCTTCCCAGCAAGGCTAGACCATTACCTTTGACCACAAGCAAGATAAGTGTGCGAATGTTCCCATTGCACTTCACTTTTACAGAAATTCTTCCTCTCAGTCTACATGACTGTTGGTTCTCAACACACAATCTGTAGACATTAGCTTTACCTTCTTAAACCTATGTTTGCACAGCTCTTCTGATCTCACAGATACTACTGCTCCTGTGTTTACTTCAATTTTTAGCCGTTTATCATTTAGCGTTGCATACACATAGTGAAGTTTCTCAATCCCTGCATCACTTTCAGAACAAGTGTCCTCACCTTCAGCCTACTTGGGCGGCATGGTGGCCCAGTGGTTATCACTGTTGCCTCACAGCAAGAACGTCCTGGGTTCAAACCCCAGGATGTCCCAGGTCCTTTCTGTGTGGAGTTTGCATGTTCTCCCCATGCCTGAGTGAGTTTCCTCCGGGTGCTCCGGTTTCCTCCCACCATCAAAAAAACATGCATACCTCTGCCTATGCCCCTGACCAAGGCAATGCAAAGAAGAACTGGAGTTGGCCCCCAGGTGCTGCAGCTGCTCACTGCTCCTATACAATAGGATGGGTTAAATACCGAGAACAAATTCGTTGTAAGAATACAATGACAAAATAAAGTGGCTTTCTTTTGTTTTTTCTTCTTCTATAGAAAACAGTTCAACCCCTCTGACGTTACCTGCCCGTACTCAATGACAAAATCCGTTGCTGGTTGAGTCTTCGCTGTCACTGCCTTCTATTGCACCAGCTTGACAGGCTGAGTATATCTGTCGCCTGTTATATTGATTTGACTCGGACACTGCTGTAGACTGAACAACCATTTTTTTATTCAACAGACTTCCGTTTACCAAATCTATGTCATGGCGTCATACACACTCTGACGCTACATTTACACACATTACATCCCCCTACTTAAGATTTTTTTCTTTCTTCTCTCAACACTGTTAATTACCCATAATAATGCCTCTTTATACGCCCTCCTCACAGTTCAACAACCATGAAATAAACAAAAAAAAAATCTTAACTTCTTGTGGTGTATTTTCTTTTACTAACATAGAGAAATAAATCTTATTTCACACTCTGGAACCTATAACGTGTGACCTTGCCTCATACTATGTGAGACTGTATGTGTCTAGTCTTTGTATCCAGCTGGAAGCTTAACTTGTCTCCCAGACCGTGTGTAACACAACTGTGACTGTGCTTGTCCTTCGTCAGAGGCAGTATCTTGAGTGACCTCTGTGTCTTTGTGTCCTGCGTCACTCTTAGTGTCACCCGTTTCATTGTCTGTGTATGTTGGAATAACCTGTGGATCTGTAGGTGGAAACTCCTTCTCATCTGTCTTCAGTAGATGTTCCCTCTTCCTCCTGTAGACTCTACCCGGCGTGCAAACTATGAAGGATCTTGGCTGCTGATGTCTGTTCACCACCACAGCTGGCTGCCATGTGTCTCCTCTCTGTAATCTGACATTTTCACCTGTTTGGAGATCTGGCAACGGTTGTGTTTGTCTGTCATAGTAGCTCTTTTGCTTCATTTGCTTGTCATGTACTTGAGCTTTACTTTTAGGAGTCAGTACAGTTGTGGATGTTGGCAGTTTCGACTTCAGGCGACGTCCCATTCACAGCTGCGCAGGAGAGAACCCCACACCCTCAATTGGTGTGTTGCGGTATTCAAGCAGAACAATGTAAGGGTCACCATTGCTGCTTTGTGCCTGCTTGAGCATGATCTTGACAAGTTTGTACAGTTCTCTCTGCTGTCCGTTGGACTGAGCATGCCCTGGACTGGAAGTAACATGTTGAAATTCCCAGCTTTCAGAAAACACTCTGAACTCCCCACTGGCACATTGTGGACCATTGTCACTAATGACAATATCTGGAATACCATATGCGACTTTCCATAGGAAGAACTACACGAACTGCCAGGCTGGCGCGAACTACAAGTGGAACTACCCCGTAGTCGGCCCTCTCGAGTGTCATGTTTCCATAGCAATTAGTCCATGGGCCAGACGATATTTCGGTACACTCAAGGTGGCAAAACTTACTTATAATTTTTGAAAGGATCCATGTCTGTAGATGATATTTTGGTATGATAACCATTCCTGAGTGGCAGCTGTATCACAGTTATCAGCTCATGAAGTTAACCACCCCCTAAAGTAAATTGCATTTTAGACGCTGGTGCATATCCTGGTTTAGCCTCATGGTCAGGACATTTTTCAATGTTCTATAATATTGTCTTTGGTATCATTTTAAAGGGGACCTTCTTAGCTTTCATTCAAGCCCTGTTGTGGATATTTCTCACAAATATAGAGGTCACTTGAGCTCTTCAACCCGTCAATAACACACATCTTTCTGCAATGTTCGCCTAAACTATATACTTTCTTTTAGCCCTGTGGCATCTAGGAATATCAGGGACACAAAACACAAAAACTGGAATACTCACAGGACTGTAAAGATTCAGAAAATGTATAATATACCCATACTATTTCATTGTGTGAGGTGATTGTGAGCCTTAAATGAGAACTAGACCAAAGCCAGTTAGGTCACAAACTGGTCTCTATACATTTGTTTAAATACACAATCAAAATACATGATAAAAAGGAATACCATAGTGAGGTAATGAACTATTTTAATATTTTAAACAACATTGACATTTACATATACTTAGTCAATGAAACATGTAATCCCATATCATTAGTGGGTATATGTAATGGTAATGGGTAGGGTAATGGGTATATGTGAATATGGTTACATTATTGTTATCAAGCTCTGGGTAACCAAGTCCAGAATCAACATCCTGTGCATCAATAGACTACTACCACAGTAATACCATCAGAATCATCACACTGTCATTCATCGAACTGCTCGTTTCTCTCATCATCTGACTCCCCAAGTTCAAAGTCCAGTTCTGGACCATCCTGCTGTTTTTGGTTACTGCAGGTCTGTAACCTGCACATGTCTGTGCATGGAAGTCCATTTGACAGGCACATGCAGCTTGGCATTTTGCATGAATGCACACACTTGCATGTTAGCATTTCCAAGACCACATCTGGTGCAGGTGGGGAGCGCATCCAGTAAATGGCCAGCTTGCCTTCATCGTCTGTCCATCCATACTCAGTAGGGCTTGGCACCACAGGGTTAGCCTGCAGACAGCACTTCCATATTGCTGCCTGATAGTTGGCTCGTTGAACATGCATAAAGAGACAGTCTCTACATGGTGGCAGCTGGCTGGACTCAACCTCTCCCCTTTTGGTGCAGAAGAGCTGGTAACGCAGTTTGTTCACCTCAGCAGTGCTGCTATTAGCAACATACATCCGACAGGTGAACTGCTCAATTTTCTGGAACAGCTCATCACTCACATTCCATGTCTGTCCCAGTTGACTAAAAGTCTCTTGGCAGGAAGTGTGCTTTCTCACTATATTCAGGGCATTCAGCTTCCCTCGACCAGCGAATGCACTGACAGTGTCGCAGCCTGTGAAGGCATGTAAGCCAATTAGGCTGTCGCAGATGCTGTCTCCAAGTGAACTTGCCAGTTTGGTGATGTCGACAAACCGTGCGCGGTTCTGAGTCCCACACTTCTGGTAGATGGGACAGGTGATGTCCTTCTGGAAGCCAAGACAAAGCACCATGACATCAGTGTCCTCAGCTGTGATGATAACTGACTTTGAGCCCGCATTTGCTGCATGCAATGCATGCAGGAGCAGACGGGTGTCAGCTTCTTCATGTGTGGAGTGCAGTTCTGCTGCTTCCTCACACCCATCTTCTGTCAACTTGTAGCAGGTTTCCTCACAGGTCATGTACAACACCTTGCCATGCAGCATAGCTCTGTATCGTGGGAGTTTCCACTCTTCCACCAGAAACTTGATGAGACTGGTCTTGTTGGAGGAACTGCACAGAAATTTTCTCCACTGCTGGACGTGGTGTCCCCCTGCAAGATTCTTGTACTGGAGAGTGATGTCTCCACCCCGGTTCAGTCGTTCAGCATCTTTGATCGAAGTCTGGTGATAGACATCAAAAACAACATCAATCCTCCCACTCTGTGCTCCCTCATGGAGGACCTAGGTCAAGGCTGACTCTGCCACCTGTGCAAAGGTTTTGTTGTTGCCATTCATTTTTTGGACCAGGCTCATCCCATCAATGATGGAAGTAGATGGGATTGGGATGTCTTCTGCAGGAGATACATTCTTTTCAAGTTCTCTGGCAAGTGCAGCCTTGTTTGTTTTTCGTAAGGACCCATCAGCATTTGCCAGTGCCCATGGTAGTGGGCCCAATGGGTAGGCAAGGACATCCTTCAGATTCACCTTCCTGCTTTCAGCCACCAGGATCATGTGACTGAAAAGGTTTCTATCTGCCTTCAGAACCACATCCTGTGCTTTCTTTCCATGAGCTTGTTTTGTGCTGACATTGGAGAATGTTTTCAGACTTTGCTTGGTCATTTTCTCGTGGAATTTCACAGGTGGTGGCTCTGCATCTAACCTTGTTTGCTGGAATGCTGGGTAGGCCTCTTCTCCTTTCTCAAGAGCTCTCAAGAGATCTATGGTCACATCAGGTGGAGCCATGTTGCCAGTGGAGAGGCTAACCAAATCAATCTCATCAGGGGACATAGGATTGAGCCAGTTATTCTCCATAAGGTCCATGAGAGACTGGACATCTGCTTCATCTCTCTTGATCCTTGGACTCTGTAGATCTGGATGAGACCATTTGCACCTGCCTTGACCTGTCAGGTCTCTCAGCTGTCTGAGGTACATGCTTCTATACTCAGCTGTGAGATAATATTTGGTCACAGCTCCTGGCTTCAAGCTGAATCCCTTTGTCCCTCCAGCTGTTTGGGTGTCTTTGTTCACCGTTTCTTCTATAGCTTGGTCAACAGGGATTCGGCCAAAGGGATTGGTGGAGCCCAGTTGGACTGAGAAGCCTCCTTCCATGAATTCTGTGTACACATCTGGGTGTGTGATGGGCAGCTCAGACATCTGGGCGTAGTAGTAGGGGAGGTAGCGTGCATAATTCATCCTGTCATAAGCAAAGCACCATGGGATCATTGCTCGAATGCTAGCCAAGTGTAGCATCCAGTCTCCCTCTCTGGATGCTCGGATGAGCCCCAACAAGATTTCAACCATGTCCAAATAGGACATCCAGAAGTTCGAGAGGCTGCCGTTTCCACCTCTAAGGAACTCATGGTAGACTTCAAATAGATCCATGATGCGTGTACAAGAGCTGTTCTCGAGGACCTCCTTCAAAGCATGTTGTGAGACTTCTTTCCCAAGGCTGTCAATGGTCTTCAGTGTCTCATTCAGGTGAACCATGTCATTCCTGTGAGTTTCTTCCAACCAGGACAGGAAACCATTCAAGGTCAGTCGCATGAGAGCCTCATACAGGAGCTTGTGTAGTCGCACTGCCCTGTTGTACTTGCGGCCATCCATAACACCAGCAATTGAGCCTTCTGCAATCATGCCAGACTCAATGCAGAGGTCTTTGAGTCCAGCATCTTGGAAACGCTTTCCTATTATTGCCAGCAGTGTGCAGATGGTGTGGAATACCCCAAGCCTAACGATGATATCATGGAACTTGTCATGGTGTTTCCATGTGATCTCGACAGCCTTCGCATACAGGGCTTGGTCAAAGACACAGACAATCGTCCTCAGGCCTAAGCACTGCATGATGCTCAGTGACTGGTTAAGCACCTCGTTGACAGTAGACATTTGTGTCGCTGGAGCATTGATGGTAGGCAGATAGCCTATATTGTCGGGGATGACCGTCATCTCTCCTCGAGTCAGGATGTTGAAGCCTGTCCAGCTGCTGACTGACTGTTCTTCTTGTTGTGACATGCGTGCTAGGACCCAAAGAAGGTTTTTCTCTCTGGCAAGCTTAGTATTGGCTGCAGTATCGGCATCTGACTTTTTGCTTTGTGGTGGCCCTACCCGTTGTCCAGCATTGTAAGTTGGTAACATTGGTGGGGGTCCATCAATGCTTCTCTTCTTTGTTTTGGGAACAGTGGGCATGGGTTGGACAGGAAGTGGGTTGACTGGCTTTGCTTGCACAGCAATCCCATTGACTCTGTGAGATGTTCCCTCACCACTGACAGTTTCTTCAAGACGGTCGATATTGTCCCAGGCTAAAGTTGTGAATATGTCAGGATGGATGTTAGCTGGAAGGGCAATGCCACTCCCTGATGATGAGAGTTTCTGGAGACACAGGGCAGTGTTGATCTCTTCCATCTGTGAATAGGACACACTGTGACCAAGTCGGTTGAGGATGTTTATCAACTCTACATTTCCTGTCAACGATTTGACACTGAATGGCAGAACAATGTGCTTGGAAGGCTTGGTATTTCCACATGTCACTGCATATACTATGTCATGGCCAAATGACTGCAGAAGGCACTGCACTCTCTGGGATGCATGATCAGGATCATTTGAGCCTGTGAGTAGAGAGTACAGGAAGATAATGAGCGACTCTGGAATGGTAGGACATTCTGCTTCTGGTTTGACTTCAGGCGGCCAGGTTTGAGGAACATCTTGACTTTTAATGTCTGCTCTCAATTTGATGGCTGCTTTGGCTATAACATCTTGTGCACTGACACTTTTCAGGGTCTGCAGCTCCCTTTTGAGAGACTGATTTTCTTTGGCAAGTTCCCTCATGGACAAGTTATCGGGATAGAGGAGGAATTTTCCTTTCTCATCAGGGAATATCTGCAAGGCTCCAGCAAACTCACTCTCCAGGTTTCGCCTTGTGTGCTTCTTGGTTGATTCCTTGACTTGGGCAATGCCTTGGGAGTTCATTGAAGTTACCAGTCTAGAAGAGAGATCAGTCATTGTCATCACTTGAGGATTGCCAAAAAGCTCCATCCTGATGAAGAGGAACAGCTCATTGTATGCCTTATTCACAGCAGCTTCATACTGGGCTGCAGCATCATCATCTTCATTGCTGGCAACCTCTCCTTTGGAAACCTCTTCTTTGGTGTAAAGTCTATAGCATGACCTGTGGTAGTGCCCTTCAGCTGCTACAAGGTCTCTACTCACAATGGCAAGGATTCTGCTGTCCCTTTTCTTTGTGGCTGCACTCCTGATCTTTGCATCAGCTCGCAGTTCTCGAAACTGCACCAGTACTTCTCTCGTATTCTATCTCTTGGAATATTTGCTGTTTTTCTGACAAAATATGCACTCTGCATCATAAGTCCTAGATGTACTTGGAGCATGTCGAGCTACTCTCTTAAGATTGTTTCTCTTCAGCAGAGACACAACTTTTCTTTTCTTTTCTTTTGCAAGGAGGCCATCAAGAATTTGCTTCATAGTGAAGATACTGCGACACTTTCTGTGGTAGTAGATTGCTGGAATCTGTCCCTCAGGAATGTCTTTTGCCAGTTTCAAAACTGGTGCATGATTTCGTATCTGAGCTGCCCTGAGCAGAGTTCTCCATGAGTCGACACTTTGTAGTGAAACCAGCTTATCTGTATCATCAGAACAGTGGATAATGCACTCCACCCGTGGGCGCTTTGGTATTGGGTAAAAACTTGCTTGTTCACCAGTGGCCATATTCAGTCAGTTTTCACCTGCCACATACAAACAAATACATGTAACTTAGGTGTATGAACACTACTAAAACAAAGTTTACTTTGCTTCACCAGCGTCATATTACCATTATTTATCTTAAATAGCCACAAATAGATACATTACCTAGTTGCTATGCAACAGCTGTATTTTGTCCACATGAGGCCGCTAAAATCAACACAAGATGAAAGTTCCTCGTAGCCACTTTAACTAATCATATTAACATATACATTAAAAGAACATGCTAACATTATGGGAAATTATCTTACAATCTTCTCCAGAGTGAGACAAGAAGATAGATACCAGTTTCCTCTATATGTGTTTAGTAGAAAGCTATCTGGCTGCACGTTAGCCTAGCTTAGCACAATGAATGGAAGTACACAGTACTGGTTATCCTTGGTTGTTGGCCAACTAAGAACTGTCCCAGAGTTTAAGCTAGGCTAATCAGTACCAGGGGTGTTGAAATGCTATATTTGTAAAAATCTGGGCAAATACACAATCGTGAGAGGCACAGAAACAGGTTTCCTGAAAGAAAAATGAAATAGCTGCTCATTTGGAAAGGTTATCATGTATTATTTTACTTCTGTTAGTGTACCAAATAAAATGGCACCAGTGAAGTTGTGTCACCTTGGGTGATATCGATATCTGGTCTGACCCATGGACTAACTGGCTTTGGTCTAGTTAGTTTCTTAGTAATAATGCCCTTCTAATTTAAGGTTCACAATCACCTCACACAATGAAATAGTATGGGTATATTATACATTTCCTGAATCTTTACAGTCCTGTGAGTATTCCAGTTTTTGTGTTTTGTGTCCCTGATATTCCTAGATGCCACAGGGCTAAAAGAAAGTATATAGTTTAGGCAAACATTGCAGAAAGATGTGTGTTATTGACGGGTTGAAGAGCTCAAGTGACCTCTATATTTGTGAGAAATATCCACAACAGGGCTTGAATGAAAGCTAAGAAGGTCCCCTTTAAAATGATACCTAAGACAATATTATAGAACATTGAAAAATGTCCTGACCATGAGGCTAAACCAGGATATGCACCAGCGTCTAAAATGCAATTTACTTTAGGGGGTGGTTAACTTCATGAGCTGATAACTGTGATACAGCTGCCACTCAGGAATGGTTATCATACCAAAATATCATCTACAGACATGGATCCTTTCAAAAATTATAAGTAAGTTTTGCCACCTTGAGTGTACCGAAATAGGAAATTTTGGGCTCTGGCCCATGGACTAAATGTAGGAACCACCAGGCTCATGAGGTGACGTCAACATTTTGCGACAGCTTTCACCATGACGTAATTACAGCGCGCCCTGGTGCCTACAACAACAACAGATCAACATGTAGATTTTTATTTTCTCCCGGCACTGCTTGGCTGTGTGATGTAACCTGAGCCCATCCAGGTGACGAGAAATGTCTAGGTAAATCTCCTCATTTCTCCTCGAGGACTTGAACCCCCGCTGAACCTCATCGATGGCGTAGTAAGCCAACGAAGCCTGCATCTCCTCGTCTGTCCATTTTTGATCTGATTTCTCCATTTTGCTTGATCGAAATTCTCTAGTTTTTAGTGCTTGCTATCACACAGGTTGATTGCTGGCTTATAAATATGGTACTTGTTGAACACCAAAGTAGTAGGCTGGTTGCTTCCGATGTTCAACCAATCAGCGTCGAGCCCCACCCAGCAGGTTTTCAGGGCCACTCAGCAGTACCTACCCCAGGGCAGGGACTACAGACGTTCCCGTAAAAGTCCCAGTAAGAGTTTTGGTCAGGGGTAGTTCCTCTAGTGGAAACAAGCAAAGCTGCCAGCCCCCTAAAAGGTTCGGGTAGTTCCGCTGGTGGAAAATGACCTCATGTCTTGAGAATGTCGACTTCATAGCAGTAATGACACCTTGACTGGTCTTGTCATTCAACTTGGTGATCTCAGGATATTTTGAATAGTAGTCAACAAAAAGCAGGTATTCTGCACCATTGTAGTGAAAGAGATCTGTGCCAATCTTCTCCCATGGTCTTCCTGGTAGCGTGTGGGGAAGTAGAGGTTCTCTTGGATTGCTGTTTTTGTTTTCATTACAAACGGCACACTCAGAAAAAATGTCCTCTATCTGAGTTGACATGCCTGGCCAATAGAGAATATCCCTTGCTCTTTCTTTACATTTCACTATCCCCAGGCATGACTCATGAATTTCGTTGAGCGTTTCTTGTCTCATTTGGTTTGGTATGATGAGTTTTGTTTTGAACATTAATCCTGGTGCATAGCTGATTTCCTCTTTAAATGTCCAGTATTTCTACATTTCCTTTGGAACATCCTTCTTTTCTGCTAGCCATCCCATCATTGTAATGTCTCTTAGCATTTTCACTTCTGGATCATCTGCTGTTGCTTTCCTGAACATGTTCAACTTCTCTTCAGAGATGGGTAGCTGAGGTGTGATCCAGTTGACCTCCAGTTCTTCTCCTAGCAACTCTTCCTTTTGTACTTTGAGGTAAGCACTGCTCAAAACATCAGCGATGTACAGTTCTTTTCCTGGCTTAAAGGTGACTGTGAGATCATACCTCTGCAGCCTGAGAAGCATCCTTTGTAGCCTCATGGGAGCTTGGTGGAGTGGCTTTTTGAAGATGCTCTCAAGTGGTTTATGATCACTCTCAACCTGAATTTCTCTGCCATATACATATTGGTGGAACTTCTCATACCCGTAAACTATGGCAAGTAACTTTCTCAATTTGGGCATATCAGCATTGACAGTCCATAAGTGTTCATGATCCATATGCCACAGGGCTCCCATCCTGTAGTATAACAGCCCCTATTCCTTCCAAATTGGCATCCACAGACAATGTCACAGGTTTATTGACATCATAGAACTTAAGCGTGTGTTGGTAACCAACTGCTTCAATGTGTCAAAACTTTTCTTTTGTTCGTTTTCCCAGTGCCATTCAGCATTGCTCTCTAATAGCTTTTGGAGTAGAGCGCTGACCTCTGACAAGTTGGGAATGAATTTGGCCAGATATTGTATCATGCCCGTAAACCTCAATAGCTCCAGCTTGTCTTTTGGTGGTGGTAGTTGTGCCATGGCTCTGACCTTTGTAGCATCTGATTTTAGCCCATCAGCACTGAGTACATGACCTATGTACTTGATCTCTGTAGTTATGATCTTGCATTTACTTTTGTTCAGTTTTAGGTTTTACTCATGTGCTCAGTCCGGGAGCTTCCTCAGTCTTTAATTGTGTTCCTCAATGGTGTTACCTCATACCAGCAATTCATCGATGATGTTGACTAACCCATCCCGGCCTTCAATCATATGTGCCACGGACCTCTGGAATACTTCAGATGCAGAAGATATCCCAAAGGGTAGACGTAGGAAATGATATCTCCCTATAGGTGTGTTGAAAGTGCATAATTTGGAGCTTTCCTCATACAGCCTGATCTGCCAGAAACCTTGACTGGCATCTAATACTGAAAAGTACTTGACATTAGGCATGGGGGAGACAACCTCTTCAACTGTGAGCAGTGGGTAGTGCTCTCGCTTGATAGCTTGATTGAGATCTTGTGGAGCCATGCATATCCTTGTCTTTTTTTGGTGTAACCACTGTCACCATACTATTCACCCAGTCGGTCGGTTCTATTTGCTTTGTTATGACTCCCATCTGTTCCATTCTGTGTAGCTCCTCCACTACTTGATCCTTGAGAGCTACTGGAATCTTTCGCGGGGCATGCATGGCTGGTGCAATAGTTGGATCAATCTGGATATGGTGTTTCCCTGGTAAATGTCCTAATCAAGCAAACAAGCCATCAAAGTCTTTAGAATGTCATTTTTTTTCAACACCATAGGTTTGCTTCACCAGGCCTAGCTTTATGCATGTTGATTTGCCCAGTATTGCTAGAACATGTTGCTGTACTATCTCAAACACTATCTTGTGTTTTTGTCCTTTGTACAAAAACACAGGTGCGAGTGTTTTCTTGCCCAATGGCCCTGTCCTGCGGCCGAAATATGCAACAAGCTTGCAGGTGGATTTTTTCAGTTTTCTTCTGGAGTCCAGAGAGTTGAATGTTTCTGCTGACATTATGTTGCACCTTGCCCCAGTGTCAAACTTAAATGTCACATTCCTCCTGTTTGTCATCAGATCTTGAGTCCAGTCATCCTCCATCTCTGCATTGTCAACATTTTCGATGCATAATTCCTGTTCCACATCAACCGTGCCAATGAACATGTCACTGTTGCCCTCACACTGTTCCACAACATGCAATTTCCTTGTGTGGCCCTGTGATTTGCACATCTTTGCAAAATTATTTCTTTTCTGGCATGACTTGCATGTCTGCCCAAAGGCTGGACATTTTCTGTATGCACGTGTGTAACTACATCTGTTGCAGTTAACTTCCTTTTGATTATCCTGTGGGCCTGGCTTTGTTCTACTGTTGTCGCCTCTGTCTCACTTGGGAGTTTAACAGTTTTTATTTTGTGCACTTCAGTTTCTTCATTGAGTACTTTAACTTGACGACGTGATCTCACTGCCACGGCAGACATCAACTGCCTTTTCCAAAGTAAGATCCGTCTCTCTCAATAGCCTGCCTCTCATTTGATAATCTTTTACGCCGCATACAATGTTCTCCCTTATTAAAGAGTCATGCAGTTGTCCGAACTCACAGTCAGATGTACGGTAGTTTTTTTTTCTTGGTTCGCAGTAGTCTTGAAACTTTTTCTTTAACACTTCAATCTTATCCTTCTCATTATCCAGGAAGACAAACGCGTTGCAAACCTTTATTGCCTCTTCCCCCACCACATGCAGGAACGTAGCACACTGCACTTTCTCTGCCTTTTCAGCTACGCCACTAGCAGTGCAAAAGAGCTCAAACTTCTGGATCGGTATTTTCCAGTTCTCAGCAAGATTACCTTGTAGGCTTAAATTTGACGGTGGCTGCAACTGTGACATCTTTCACGTGTTTTTTTTCCTCTCTCTTTTCCGTAGCAATTTATTCTGACACCATGTTATACTGATGTGACCCGGACACCGCTAACAGACTTCCGTTTACGTCATGACGTCATACGCACTGTGACGCTACATTTACACACAAATCACAATACATTACATTGCCGTTTTACAGTGCTATGATTGCAACCATTCTCCAACCTCTGGCTAGTACACATTGCCATTGTAACTCTAGTTAATGGTCACAGCAATTTGCATGTGAAATCGATTGTAGTTTTTGGTCGTTATGCCACTGGGATGTGTAGAAATTGCATTCAACAATAATTAAGAATAATCTGGGTGTGAGCAAACTATTTTTTAAGGCTGTCTGGTTAAAAAATGTTATTCATGTTTTTCCTCCTTATTCCATTATTAATGGATGTAATTTCTTATTGTCATTTTATGTAACCCTGTGATGACCCCCGCCTGCCGCCCAATGACTGCTGGTGTAACGACCCTCACTTGTGCAGGTGTTCGTGATAGAGATTCAGACCAGGGGTTCCTAACAGTGGCTTTTATTGCCTGCATTCACAAATAAAACAACAATCCATGACATTTCTGCTGCAACGCGACTGCATACAAGTCTCCAGCGGAAATGGTCTAGCTCTCTCGTGCATGAGCTAGCAAACAATGTTTCTCCTGGCTAACCTCATGCGTTGCATAGCATACTAAACTTACATGGAAATCAAAATGCACAACTCATTAATCTTCGTGTAAACAAAAGTACAAAACAAACCAAACAAAAGGACAGACAGCACTGGCATAGCGCACTGAGTGATCGTATAGTTTTAACATAGAAATTCTTGACTCTTGCAATATTCATAACCAATTTCTTGCACATTTACATTATACATAAACCACGTACCTGCATTCACAAATAAAACAACAATCCATGAGATTTCTGCTGCAACGCGACTGCATACAAGTCTAAAATAGCATAAAAACCAAAATAAGAACAATGCTCTCCGTAACGCACAGCGCAGCGTGGTTGCCGCCAAAATTATACTTTAACTCGGTTAAAACACTTACAAATCACTTTCTATCGTCATTTTTCGAGAGCAATAGTTAGTACAACTTATATACATTTATATCCAACCCATAGTTTGCGAAGAAAAACATGTTCATTTATTAAAATATCAAATTATTCACGGAGCGCTCCCAAAGCCTGCTTACCTCCAGCGGAAATGGTCTAGCTCTAAGGTACGGATAGCGCAAATGCCCAAAATGTGTCAAAGTGAGAATAAATAGACAAATAGTCGCGCAGCCTCATATTTAACTTTAGTGAATGCGGTACAACATCTGGGGTTTACACAAACCATCAAAAAGCATTGGATTACAATAACATGTTAAAATACACATTTTGGGAGAATTCCCTTTATCTGAGTGAGGTCATTTTCAACTCTGTTACACTGGGATAGGCTCCAGCATCCCCGCGACCCTGAGAGCAGGATAAACGGTTTGGATTGGATGGATTTTATATAACCGGTGCAAAATTAAATTACTGAAAGGGGCACAAGTAGAGTGAGAAGTCTAACTGGGTATTCAAGTCCAATAGCTCTACAGGGCATTTTTGACTTGGAAAGTGGAGGAAAATCTCAAATTGTTTTTTATTCTGTATTGCTTCTCCTTGTTTGTTGCTGTTAATCTGAGCAGAATAACTACCACCCCTCCTTTCTGAACTCCATCCCCTTAAAAAAAAAATCAGACACGACAGACAACGAAAAGACTTTATAATAGATTTCAGCCTCTGTCTCAGCGCAGTCAGTCACTCCGAGCCGCTTATCTTGGATCAGATTATGTCTTAAACCCATCTAACGGTTAAACAGTGGGAGAAGTTTAAGCAAATCTGATCTAAGATCTGTGATGAGCGTCACCGGAGAATATTGAGTGGGGGCGGGGCCTGGGCCAAAATTCCACCACATGTCCCGCCCTCATTGGAGTCCTCTAAGCCAATCACCGTCCCACGTCCCCGGCAGCCTCCGCCGGAGCGCCCCAAGTTAAGCCAATCGACGGGCTGTATTCCCCTGCTGACGTCACCGACTAGCCAGTTCCCTCCAGAGGCAGAGAGCTTCATTTTCTGATCTGCTTTTGTGCTAAAATGGAGGCTGGCCTCTCGCCCTGAGTGGATCGCCTTCCTGGTCGAGGTTTAGATGTTGACATGCAATAAAGCTGGAGACAGGATGGTTGTGGATGCACCTAATTCCAACGGGCCTTTCCAGCCGGTGGCGCTTATGCACTTCAGAGGTATGTAAGGAGAATGTATGCTTTTCTTATTGGCCGAAGGAATTAACTAAGGAGCTAAGGGAGTGCTGTGTGGTGCTGCTTTTGCTTCGGTTCCCCTTGCACTGGTGGTTGCCGCTGGGTTAGTCAGCAATTAAACGTTTGAAATGAGATCTTTTGTTCCGTAAAAGAAGCATCTCGTGTTTTTATATCGGGTGAGGGGAATCGGGTTATGTTTGAAAGGAAACTGAGGAATGGTCATTCGCTCGGCTTGTGTGATAGCTATGAGACAAGCTGCATAAAAAGCTGGTTTTACTAGCTAGCTATCTCCTCTGTTGCCCATCCCCCCGCCAACCTAGTGATGTCAAAGGAAGTGAGGTCATAGGCTAGGGAAGCGTTTTCTCCCTGGTCCTTCGTGTGTTTGAATGTAATTATGTGTGTTTTCACTGTGTGCATGATTCTTAAATTCATTCCTTCTGTAAAACATGAAGGAGATCAATGAAGAGCTGGGATCTGTTCTGCAACCTCTTTCCTCTCTCTAGTCCTTTCTGGTCAAGGGAATTTGTCACACTCTGGTACAAATCGGGGTACAAATTGGTCCGTGTATAGGCTAGACAGCCACTGCTCTGCAGCAGGCCCCCTCTCAGCCTCTCCACCTCCCCACCCTTTTCCCCTTGTTACCCTCCGCACTGTGGATGACATGCCGTTGCTAAAAAGCCCTGGGCGCCTTCACAGGACATGAAAACAGGCTTTGGGAATGAAGGACAACTTAAATCTGAATCCACCAAAGTCCACAGATATACTTCTCAGCAAAATCCTCCTGACGATATGACTCTGGATTTCGCTTTAGAGCATAACAATATTTCCTTTTCGTTATAACACGAAGTTTGGCCTCCTAACATGTATAGAATGCACATTTACAAGACCAGGCCCATACGTTGCCATTATATGTGGCTCCGTCCCGGTGGTGGATAAAGCCAGGGGCAGTTATTGATTAGACTTTTCATTGGTACCACAACAACTACATTGAATGATAACTAGTTGGGTGAACATTAAAAAACAAAAACTCACTCCAGTTTATCGCTCTTTGTCTCAGTGTCCTGTATCCAATCCAAAAATTCCAAATTGCTGCCATGAAAGTGTCTGCAAGTTTTGGCATGTGGGAATGATGAATGGCTGTAGCTCTCTACAAACAACAACTTCAGAAATTGGCTTAACAACACAGAGAAAAAAACGTGCACCTAACAACTTCTTTGTTAGATTCTGTGCACCTTCTACTTACACTGAGACTAAGCAGATTTATCAGACAGAATGGAATTGTCTGTTAAGGGGTAGAATTGTTTTCTCGTGACTGTAAAAAAAAAAAGGTTAGGTGTGTATTGCTATTTCATAAAACTGTTCAGTGAACAGTGAGTGCCTGTGTACTCACCGTTCATTTGACCCAAGTACAGAGACTAAATAGGGACTGTAGTCCCAATGTGACTACAATTATTTATTATCTTTGAATTTTAACTGGGGCATAAAATAGGTTTTGCCTATGCTTCGATTCTGAGGCTTCAATGAGCTGCATTAATAGAAGTCACATTGTGGTTAGCATCAATATTGGGATCACAACACTGGGCCTTTATCTGTTATATAACAACCTACTGAATATTATCGGCCTCTACAAAAACTTTATAAAAAGGGCAGGCAGCTTTATGTAATAGGGGCAATGCAAGTCTGAAATGTTCAAGATAGGCAGGGTGTGAGGCATTGGGGAAATGCACCAGTACAATTTCAAGTCTTGCTGCAATGTCCCAGAAGAAGTTAAAGTACCATAACCCTACAAGCCTTTCTAGATTTAAAAAAAAAGTGAATAAATTGTTTGTGCAAAGATTGTATATATATCCAAACTTACCATATAGAGACATCCTTCTGTTACTATGCCAAGTCTCTGGAACAGCCTTCCTGAGGGCAGCAGAAAATTTTTATTTTTGAAAGCAAACTCAAGACCTACCTTTTTAGTTTGGCTTTTAATTAAATTTTTATCTATCTACCTGCACCCTTGACTGTCAAATCCTTATGGAAGTGATCAATAAGGTAATTGTAGCTCACACATTCATGCACACTCAATCTGTCTCTTAAGGAATTCTGAATTTAGCTGACATGAAATCGAATCTAAGTGTACGTATGTGCTCGTTAGTATGTTTGTGTGTGCACACATTGGTGTCTCAGCCAAGTCTCCATCAGGTCTGAGTGGGATATCACTCGTCTTACCTGGATTTTGTCTGCAAAAATGACTATGTTTTGTAGTGCGATTTAATGTGCATGTCTGCGTTTCCTGTATTCTGTCTTCTGGTGTTTGTACAAGCTCCAATTTTAGAAAACAGAGGCGTGACAGTCAGGTCTAGTTGCTTATTATTTTCCAGTGTATGAGTCCATCCTGTTGCATGTGTTTCCATCTCAGTTGTTGTCTATGTCTTGGGTCTCACTTAACCTCTTTTGACTACTTAAGTGAAAAATATTCAAGAAACTTTTTTTTGTGTTTGCTCGTTCACGTAACTGGGTGTGGGAAAACCTGCAAATAGGCTATAATTGGATTATCATTATAACTGGATTAAAATTGGAGGCCAAATATGTTTCTCTCGGGTTCATCAAGGTCATTTTAAAATATTTGGCTACCGGGTATGAGTAGTCTCTCATACATTATTGTACGTTTGTGGTGCCTGCGTATTTTATTTCTCTTAAGTTCTCTACTATCTGTGCAGTTTAAATCTTGTTTTATTATAAAATTCTAAATTTCAAGAACTAATTTGGTTATTATTGAGACTGCTCCATAATCAGAATACTTTGATTTTACTTGACATGTTTGGCAGCTTCTTTTTAGTTGTATTTGGTCCAGGACCAACATCATGATCTTTCTACAGCCTTTAACTGGCTAGTTTTCAAAGCACACCCTCCACTAAGGTATCCAATATTGCACTGGTATTATACCATAGACCTCCTTAACAAATATTTGTCTTTTTCTATTTCTCTCTCAGGATATTGTACCTTTGCCTACTTGTAGTGTCACATGTCCACTCTATTGTTTAGGGTAGATATATATGCGCCTCACTTCCTGCCTTAGACCCTATTATAAATGGTGAATTCAGGCCTTGTGGATATCCCCTGTTGCTGGTTATTGTCCTCTGATGCTAATTCTTGTTTGAAGACATATGTGAAATACTAATTTAGGTGTCTGTGTCATAATGTACAGGCAGCACGTGCTCACAACCTAACGTTTTGCTGTTCTTCAATGAGTACATACTGTGGTTTATGACTTGGGACAAAAATACAAGTATTGATATCAGTCATTACAGCTAAACAAACTTGTATAACTGAAGACTGTAGGTTGTGTACAGTAGCAAGAGTTTAGCAGTTTTAAAGTAAGATAATCTATGGTGATAAACATTCAGTAACCATGTTGTAGTCATTTGTGAAAACAAAGAAATCAAGTTTTTTTTTTTTCATACATATATTCAATTCAGAATGTGTTGTCATCATTGTGGTAGTGTCTTAATCTTCTCATCCACTGTAAACCCATCTGCCTCTACCAAACCCCTCAGATTAATAATCCATAATCCATACTGTGTATCAATCTAAACCAAAGATTGGACCTTTATAACGTGTGTGTGTGTGTGTGTGTGTGTGTTGGGGGGGTTATACAAAGGACCTTGCTAGGGTCGTTGCCAAGCAACAGAGACAATGGAACAAGTAAGAGCATGTTCATTTGACAGGCCTCTTATTTTTTGCCACATGTAACTCCTGACTGCTCACAGACAGATGTCCCTCCATGCCATCCTCCTTTGCTCCGTGTGTTGGGGTACTGTAGGAGTACCTTGATATAACAGTACCTTGATATTTTGAATGTTATCTGTTGGTTTTCTTTAACAGGCATATTTGGAAAATATAACACTTTTCTCAAAATTGTCGCTTCGTTATTCAAAGAGAAAAAGTGTGATTGCTTTTTTTGAAAGAAAAGGTACAATTGCTTTTTTTGAAACCAAATAGTGCAGCTAATTGTAGGTTAACATTTAAGCTTACCGCTCATTGATTTGAAAGAGGAATGTGAATATACTAAATTTTTAGGGTACCTGAGAGAGAAAAATGCAGGAAATTTCTTCTCGAATGTTACTTGGTCTTGGTATAGAAAGAAAAGAAATAGGCTACCTCAATATTTTGAATGCTGTTCTATCTTTTTGTGGGTAATGGACAGCACCGACTTTGATATGTGATTTTGTTGCCCCATTAATGTTGTGTCCTAACTTCATAATTAGGGTGTTATTATATACAAACCAGGCGAACTTTTAAAGCAGCAAAAGTGGAAATGTACAAATTCCTGTCTTGTGTAAAGTGTTGTCTCTGGTATTGTTTGTTTACATCTGTGTGCTTCATGTAGATCATTTGGGAGGGGGGCAGGAAGTCTTTAAATCACTATGAATAAACATGACAAACTCCCGATAGCTGTGTTTGATTTAAAATGATTTTTTTTTGTGTATGTCCAGTGGCAGTGACCATGTGAAATGTTCTTAGTTCCCAAATTCCTCATCTTGGCCTTCTCCCATCAACTTCTTATGCCACCTCTCTGTCTCCACTCTGTCTTTACGGCTTCTCTGCCCCTCATTTCATTTCTTGTCTCCTTCCTGGCTTCAACATCTAAACCTTTGTCTTTTTTTCCCTAGTTCCTCGATTTCTCCTCTTCCCATCACTCCCTTTAGTCGCATCACTCTGAAATCTGTCGTACTCGACAGTCCTTTAGACGCCACAACCAAAAAAAAACATACACACATTCCCATTCTATTTTTATTTGGCTTTTTTACCCCTCATCCTTGGGTCCGGGTTGACTATTCCCAGGGACACCCCCCCCCCCTTGTCTTTTGTTGTCAACACTGATGCCACTCTCCACCCTCGACCTACTCCCAGTTCACCCGTGATGCTCTCCTTCAGCTCAGACCCTCTTCTGTTTTCGTTTCTTATTTTTCCTCTCTGCCCCCTCAGATGTGGCCCCGGCAGAGCAGGAGAAGCTGTTCATCCAGAAGCTGCGGCAGTGCTGCGTCCTGTTTGATTTCCTGTCTGACCCTCTAAGCGACCTGAAATGGAAGGAAGTGAAGCGGGCGGCGCTGAGCGAGATGGTGGAGTACATCACCCACAACAGGAATGTCATCACAGAGCCCATCTATCCAGAGGTCGTTCACATGGTCAGTAGAACCACGGGTTTGGAGCTGAGAGTGGTGCTGTGTTAGTACAAGTTGAATGAATAAAACTGGGTTTGAGAATGGTTGTAGTATAGCAGTGAGTTGGAGCTGGTGATGGACTGAGAAGGACATAAAACAGAGGGGATTAGATGTGACATGCATTAACAGAGTGTTAGTTTAGAAAATGTATCTGAACTGGTATTGACCAGGATTAGACCAAGGTCTCTACTTTCTGGACGGCGCAAGGCCAGTGGTAGCGACAATTTCGTTGGGTGCAAGATGGTTTTTCTCTCGCCTGGACACATTTGCTAATTTCAAGGCTTGCCATGACATCGCTTGTGCCGAGAAGGGAGTGCGGGGGCTGCAGAGGGTGTGTGGGGGCAAAGTAGAGGATGCGTCAGTCAAAATCAGGTGACGTAGTGCTGGTTTGGCATCAAATAAAACCAAATATTGCACGTGCGTCTCTGCCTGGTCAGACCATGCCTTAGCGCAGACGCAGGCGTTGTGTGGTAGTTTCTGGACTTTATGCGAAGGTGCACTAACCATAGATTTATCCAAAATCACACATGTCACTTTTGTGTATGTTATGTTGACCTATTTCGTGAATAATTTAACTAATGATTATTGTCCTAAACTTTAATCGCACAACAAAATATCTACTCATGTACCAGTGTCTTCCATCATAAAACAGTCATTGTGTGCCATTACGCATGAAAAACAACATGGTGTTGGGGATTTCAATATTTCAATTTAACCTCATTCAACCTGAAAGAACCAACTGATTGCCCAGGCTAATTGATCTGTGATCACAGCTATTAAAGGTGTCCTGCTGTGTTCATAGAATCCGCAGGAAAGAGAGGAAGATGCTGGTGAGAATGAATACACGTTAAACAGTAGTCTGTCAAATAACCATGTTTGCGTGTCTTGTCATATCACATTGGAATTAGTGTTACTGTCTGTTGTATGCGCACTTCGTGACTCTCCACCTTCTGAACAAGGACATCGGTTTCCTCCTGGGAGAAGCGTTTCTGTTTTAGCCACTCTGGACTTCTGCGTCCATTACGAAATTGGCAGTACGCCAAGACAGAGCGCGCCGCTTTTAAAGGAAATGAGAGGAGCTGATTTGATTGGCCATAATCGAAGACAGCCCCCACCACTCCTACCGATAATTTATTCCCTCTAATCCAGCCCTTTTACAGCAGCGCTTCTGTTGCGCCCGATTACCACTGGCACAGCATGTCCCGAAATTAGCAAAAAAGCATTGGCCACACCTTAGATCAACTTGCACTTTGAACTAGCACCTTTGACTATGCTGTGACCCGAAAACTAGAGACCCAAGTGTTTTGATGTGAATTCTCTTTGCTTTCTCACAATTGCAGACAAGAGGTCTCTTAAGAATTGCTTAACCAGTTAGATCAGTTCTGCCATTCCAGTTTGTTTCATCACCTCCTGTGTTTTCATTTGAAATGAGTGGGATTAAATCCAGTCAAAGTGTTGGCGTATAGGGATGTGCATCAGAACTAGAAATATTTACATGCTGAAAGCATTAAAGCTGCAATCCATGACTTCTCCATTAATAAGTCGTTACTTTATCCATTTGGATCGTGACGATGATGTGGCGATTCTGTTGGATAGACCATCAGTATTACAATAAAACAATGTTCTGATATAGTTCAGTGTAGGAGAGAAAGGCAGAGAGAAATGGACCCGTTGCAACAAACTTTATCCAGCTATATAGCAATGCTGTTCCACAGTAGTTTTGATCCTCTGTCCAACAAAAGCATTGACACATCGCTGTCACATCTCAGTCTTTTTTTCCTGCTGGGGTTGTTTTCAACACATATACATACCTCTTTGCCACTGCACCAGCGTTTGTGCGACCTGGTCAAAAAATGTCAAACAGTGTTATATAGTGACGAGAGTGTCTCCAAGTATAGTAAAGATTCGAGTTAGTATTATGCAACTTGAATCCGTGGTACAGATGGATAAGATAGCTATTTATTAAGGAAGAGAAGTAACAGATTTTAGCTTTAAGGTTTAATGATAGTCTGCCCACTAACCAAAAACTAATGCTGACCTTTATCTTTTCATCATCAAAGCCTTCATTGTTGAATTGCTACTTAGATGGTCATGAAGTCTTAATTTAAAATTTTCCTTGTCGAATAAATGCTATCATGTTGGCAGTATTTCTCCGCAGCCTGTTCAGGGTTGTAGTCACATCATAGCTGAGACAGTTTATCTACCTTGTAGCCCTTCTTTTTAAACAAGGCTCCTAGTGTTGTGCTAAACCACCTGCAATGTCCCATGATGTTTCTGGAAGAGAACAGCGGCCCACAGGGGAGTCAGTTGACACTGGGAGACCAAGAACACAACCCACTTTGGCAATTGTGGGCCAAACTCATGAAAATCCTAGGGCTAGTTGCAAGGGCAAAGCTTAGATATAGCCAGAGGTAAATTTCACTTGAAAGAAAAGTAAACGCATGGTAAAAAGTACAGTTAGGAAGATAAGTAGGATATAAACAATTCATGTGAATAATTGAAAATAAAGATCTTATACAACTAAGAGATACATCTCTGAAAGTCAGTTTCCAAGCAGAATTCCCTCTTCCGAGAACAATTCCATGAATGGTGTCTTTGAAAATGTTTAACCACTCAGAGAAATCCCACGGCTCGCTTGTGTAAACGCTCTGATGTCACGTGTGCTCGGCACATAGCGAAAACTTGACGCAGTGGGATTGATTGCTTGTCAATACACCATTTTTGTACACCATTTTCCTGCGCTGAATGATGCTGCAAGCCTAATTTGTACTCTCTGCCTTCCACTTTCTCACATCTTGTCTATGGAAGTTGATTTTGGCCTAGAAGTTTTTCCCCTTTGTGTTGAAGAACAACTCTGATGGAGTTTGTCAGCATTGAGCCCATGTGATGGCTTGCAGCCCTCTTGCAACAGACTGCACGGCACCTTCTAGTGGTTTTAGAGCAGCGATACAAAAACACTCACATTTCTCATAAAAGCTTAAACATGCGTTAAACTTTTCTTACACACTCACCATTTTCTAAGCTGCCAACCCGTGCATGTATTCACAGTTACTATCCCTTTTTTACAGAGAACATCTAAGTAGCTTTCATAAACATTGCCAGGCTTGTACCTAGGCGCAAATGGTTTCTCCACTAACCCTCTAGGTTTACATTATTCCTGGAAGCAAATGAGGGAAACTATCTTAACTAGAAAAAATGTTATGGATTTAGACAGGCAACTGTACTGTGTTAATGCTGAACAGCTGGAGTGAGAAATCAAAGTAATCAGTGCAACACTAAGGAGGGGAAATTCCTGTGAATTTTGATGCAAAATTCTGATAAGTTCAGAAACCTGACACTGATGTGTGTTTGCTCAGTATTAAGGGTCGTCTTTTAAGTTATGGACAAGAACTAGAAAGTAAACAAGTTTGATTTTCTATTCCTAAAAATACTACTTATTTATTTTGTTTCAAAACCACAGTTTCGACTTGATGCACCATGATCCATATCTTGGCTGCCTCTCATTGTTCCAGGCGCCAACATTCGTGTACTTCAGACTAGGAGTAGACTCACCCAGAAGCGGTCTTAGTGCTGTTACCATAAATGGCACCTGTAACGCAGACACTATGACTTGGATTGTATGGTTGGGTCCAGCTCCACCAGTAGCGTATGGGGAGAATTGAGTTGAGTTGAATGTAAGAGAGATTATAATAAGTAGGTCAGTTTTCCTCTGGTAGAGAGAAAATGCAACCTTCACCTAATTCATGAGAATGATTTTCAGTCGGGCTAATTGTAGACTTGGCCGAGCATCGTGTGAGCAATTGAAAGGCTAATCTATTCAAGAATGTGGACTGCAGGTTTCGGTGTCGTTACTGTATATATTTTCAGAATGTCTGAAGTTGCTTTTACTGTAATAGCCCTTACACTGTCAAACTGGATGCGTGCTATTGCGCCAAGGAGATCTATTACACCCCATTTTCTCTATTAAAATAATTGGTTGAAAAATGTAATCGATCTCATACACCTCACAACACAACAGTTTATACATAAGAAACAGTGTTTCTGTATCTCTTTTTCCAGTTTGCAGTGAATATGTTCAGAACATTGCCTCCATCGTCCAACCCGACTGGGGCGGAGTTTGACCCAGAGGAAGACGAGCCCACACTTGAGGCTGCATGGCCACATCTCCAGGTTGATACATGACTATAATTAAATAGAAATTATCCCCCGTATTGATTTGCAATATTCAACAATCATACATTCAACAACAAAAGTCAAACCCTTACCTAGCAGTAGTGCAGTTTCCAGGGATTTCTGTGTCATAGCATTTGAATTTAATAAAGGGGACCGATCCATAGAACAAAACAGTTTAGAATTAAAATCTCCCACTGGTAAGAAAGTGGGACAAACAGCTTGTGAAAGACTGTAAGTTAGATATGGAAAGACCCACTCAGCAAATGGTAGAAGAATTATGAGCTGATTGGTGCAAAACTATACGTGTCAATGTGATATGACACACTTATGTCTTTTTGGCTTGCCATCATTTGCATTTTTGGACTAACTTTGATGGCGGCACCAATGAGGCACAATTCCTCAGCATGCATACAGAAATGCACCCATACATAATTAACAAATTCCTGAATGTCACAATTTGATTGGATTTTTGTTTGTTTCTGTTTCAGCTCGTCTATGAATTTTTCCTTAGATTTTTAGAATCCCCTGATTTTCAACCCAACATAGCAAAGAAATACATTGATCAGAAATTTGTAATGCAGGTAAGAACAAGGCATTTCTTCAAACTCTCCAGTTAGCTCATCTCATTCAAAAGCAAAAACAAGACTTTTTCTTACCATCTTGACAAAATCAAACGGATTAACAACATTTGTTGTTCTGTAGCTTCTAGAACTATTTGACAGTGAGGATCCCAGAGAGAGAGACTTTCTCAAAACCACCCTCCACAGGATCTATGGAAAATTTCTGGGACTGCGGGCATACATCAGAAAACAAATCAATAACATTTTCTATAGGTGAGTGCTGTCCCCACTTCCACTCTGCTCGAGTTTATAAAATATGTATGCTGCATAACCTAACCTCTAACTGGCCGTTAAGGATAAATGGATCACTTGTGATTCATGGTTTGTTGTTGAATAAGAAATCCGTGTATTCTAAGCAAAAAAAAACAAAAACAACTGTTTCTGCAGGTTTATCTATGAGACTGAGCACCATAATGGTATAGCTGAACTACTGGAAATACTTGGAAGGTAAGTAACTCAAGTAAAAGCACTTAATTCTCTTTCTTCAACAGGGTGTTGGGATAACAATACATTTTTTCATAAATATGAGTTCTTGTAGATTGTAGTTTTATTATTTGTAAGACCTTGTGCACTTAATCAGTACTGTTCAATGATTCTCTCAAGTGGTTCTGTTGTCTGCTCCTGCTATCATTATGATTGCATACAATAACTAACCATAGGCCTCTCTCTTGTGGTTTTGTCTTTAATATGATGGCTTCCAAATTGGCAACTGTAAATTCTATTCTAATTGTTAATCTTGTCCACCTCTCAGTATAATCAACGGATTTGCCTTACCACTAAAAGAGGAGCACAAGATTTTCCTGTTGAAGGTTTTATTGCCTCTGCACAAAGTCAAGTCACTTAGTGTCTACCATCCACAGGTAAGTCGACAAGTAAAGCTTTATGATGTGGGTGGGATTGTGAACGTAATGTTTTCTTTATTTTTCTAATAAATACAAATTCACAGGGAGGTTTCTCTACTTGTTTTAGGCTGTGTCTGTGTTTTGCAAGATGAAGGGCACAAAAAAAACTATTATTTGAATTGCCTGAAACCACATACAGCAATTTCTTTTACCCCAAGCTTGTTCTCCATTCCTAGAATGCAACAAAAAAGAAAAGTCTGTTATTGGACACCTTTCAGTCAGAAGGCAGTTAGAAACTACAGTTGTAGACGGGTTGTAACCAGTGTTGTCTTCTTCAGGCTCCCTGTGGCCCAGCAGGAAGTATGCATCCAGCT
Organism: Lampris incognitus; assembly: GCF_029633865.1. Lineage (NCBI taxonomy): Eukaryota > Metazoa > Chordata > Actinopteri > Lampriformes > Lampridae > Lampris > Lampris incognitus. The sequence continues at coordinate 24,689,197 of NC_079226.1, forward strand.
GGCGTATCTCACCCTTCGCTACCTTGAGTTTGCTTGTGTGTAAAATTAAACAAGTGATCCCTTTTGAAGCTTTCCTTTTTTTGTTGTGGAATTGTCTTGCAGCTGGCCTACTGCGTGGTGCAGTTTTTGGAGAAGGACAGCACTCTGACTGAACCGGTACGTCATACTGTCGAAAAGCTGACCTCTGTTTATACCATAAACCTCCATCTTATCACAACTAGTTCCTAAATACTTTCATCATCATATTTTATCACCACAACAGGTGGTGATGGCCCTACTCAAGTACTGGCCCAAGACACATAGCCCCAAGGAGGTGATGTTTCTCAATGAGCTGGAGGAGATACTAGATGTCATCGAGCCCTCCGAGTTTGTAAAGGTCCAGGAGCCACTCTTCAGACAACTGGCCAAGTGTGTGTCCAGCCCACACTTCCAGGTAAAGACTGAATTACTGTTATCACATGACAGGATGTATTCATACTTGGTTGCTGTCCATGACAAACTGCGATTCAACTCGGCAGTTCATTCACAAACAGTAATTTGTTAACAGACACTTCATTACCAAACAACATCCTAACCTACCTTGTATGGCATGTATGTGATTCATCACATTGTAAATGTTAAAAAAATCTGGCTAGAAAGTTGCCAGTAATTATTACTATCAGTAACCTGAGGGTTTGTGTATGTATGTATGTATGTGTGTGTGTGTGTGTGTGTGTGTGTGTGTGGGTGGGTGGGCATGTGGGCACACACTCTAGGTGGCAGAGAGGGCTCTGTACTACTGGAATAATGAGTACATCATGAGTCTCATCAGCGACAATGCAGCCAAGATTCTGCCAATCATGTTCCCTGCCCTGTACCGTAACTCCAAGACCCACTGGAACAAGTAAGATCCTCAGTAGAGTGAGATATCGCCATAAGCACGCAGTTAAAATTTATTTACATTCTGTACATTTCACACCATGGTGGAAAATAGTATGTTGTGGTACACCTCACAATAATTACTCCAACTGCTGAGACGCCGTCCCTGTTCAAAAATGCATCCCTGTACTTGTCCATCAAGTGTGACATATTTCATCAGTCACACACATAAGCCGACACCACTCGAGAAGGACCGTAGAAATTTGATCAGTTCAAATACAGAATTTCAAAAAGGCCATGTATTATTACCAAAAGTGCTTTCTGAATAGCAATTGCCTAAAATCAGGTCTTCTTTATTTGTAGTTTTATTTTAATATCCTTTACACGGCTTGCGGAGAGAATGGACCACGTTTCTGTTTAGTCAGTTGCAGAATTGCATTTTCTGAAGATTCAATTCTGGCAGAATCAGTATACAAATGAAAAGACTGAATAGGCAGTCGAGAGAAAAAAACTGACAAATATTAATAAAAAAGGCAAATTCAATTAAAATGTAATTTGTATTTTGTAATTATTTTGGCATGAGGAAATTTACAATCTAGCTAAATGCCAAGTGCAAACATTATCTTAAAAAATCTTCTTGAGGCATTCCTTGAATCTAATTGTTTTTTTGATGGAGGACAATACTGGCCAGTGGAATAGTGATTTTTTTTTCCCTTGTGTGATGGGATCTGACTCAAGACTGACCTGTATGTGTTCTTATAGGACCATTCACGGCCTCATCTATAATGCTCTCAAGCTCTTCATGGAAATGAATCAGAAGCTCTTTGATGACTGCACACAGCAGTTCAGGGCTGAGAAAAATAAGTATGTTATGTACACTTCCATGTTAATGCATATTCCTTTTACATTTTCTCTCAATCTGCAACTCAAATTCTTTTGATTACATCCATTGGTGTTAAATGCTACTTTCAAAATTTGTCTGTGAACTCCGTTGTTTGCGATGGGGCTTGGTCCAACAGGGAGAAGGCCAAGTCAAAAGAACGAGAAGAAGCTTGGATCAAGATTGAGAACCTTGCCAAATCAAATCCACAGGTAAGCCACAAGTGAATTCATTCACACATCTGTTTTCCCTCAACACCCAAGTGTGTAACGTGCGTGTGTGTGTTTGCCTGTAACTTGGGACTGTCCTCTTGATGCTAGCTTCATAGTTGGAATTAGGCTTGGGCGATTGGATTAATATATCGGTGATTGGCTGAGTACAATGGGCACAGTTTATTTTGCTAAATTAATGGTCTGCCTCCTTGAGAATTCAACTCAGTAAATAACACTGGACAGCGAAGATTTTGCTTCATGAACACTTTTGGGTGTATTTTATGGATTTTGGGCTGCTGATCACGAAAATCACCTTTAAAATTTTCCTATCACATACAGTTTTGTTAATATAACCTATTTTTGTGATTTTCCATCATATTTTAAGTCTACTTAAAATATGCATCGCTGATTGTTGGGCTGACAGTGGCCAGTTGGAAAATGTTGACTTATCGCCCAACCCTAGTTGGAATGCTGTAGCCTCTCTTTCTTACCTTGTTTAGACTCTAGTGCTGCAAGATTCCCCCCCCCCAAGCTAAGCCAAACAGCTGTTTAAAGACAGATCAGGTTGAGTGATCCCACTCCACTTCTTAAGTCATAAACCTGAATCTGTAACAATCTTTGAATCAATTCACATCAAGCGACCTCAACGCTTGATGATCTAGCAATACCATTTGATGGAATCTGGCTATAGTATAACAAACCTTTGATGTAACTTCCAGTTATGGTCCTGGAAGAATTTCACTCTTGTCAATCTCTGCACCTCAATTAAGTCATATCAAATTAGCAATAACTGCAGTGTATCAGTTACTTCATTGGTCTAAATCCCCTGAATTTATTCCTCTTTGCATGCGACTCAAAAGTATTTTCCCATTCTTTTTGTTTTGTTTTCCTTTTCAACATAGTTCCTTATATATGTTGATTCCTCTGACCTCAATAGTCCTGTAGCAATGGAGACGGATGTTCCGTTGATAGAAGATGTTCAGAGGTTAAAAAAGACAGTTGAGGAAGGAGCCACTCAGGTAAACCTGACTTCTCTGTCTCTATCTATCTTTCTTCTCACAAAAATAAAATAAAATATTGCACTAAAGCTTGCGGAAGCTTCTAACTGAAGCAACTTGGAGTGCAGTGATTGATATAAACTGTATAAATTTTGCATATATACTATTTAATGCATATGTAATATTTACATTCATGTCAGTCTTAGAATATTTTCTGGTCCTCAGTGACCATAAGCTTTAAGCCACAAGAACATTAGTTGTGGCCATGGACTGAACACAGGAATCAAAAGCTTTCTTTGTTGTGTCTTTATTTCCTCTGCATGTCCTCTAAGTGGCACAGAACTTGTGGTGATCTGTATGTCATCGAATGCTGTTCTTTTACACTAGCCCTAATAACCTTGTCCAGGTGTATGACTTGGTATTCTGTTGTGCTGAGTTTTACTCATTCGGTCTTGGCCTATAGTCATTTATTGCGTTTGTGTTTGAAATTTAACTTAAAGGATGATGTACAGAATAGGAATGACATCTTTTGTAACAGGATAGTCATGAAAGTGATAGAATTCAAAATATGCTTTAGTCGAGCCTCACAATGCTCCCTTTTCCCTGCTTCCCCATCTGACAGTTACAGCGTGAGCAGCGAAAAGAGCGGCCCCTGGTGCGACGCAAGTCTGAGTTGCCTCAGGACATCTACACCACGAAAGCCTTGGAATGCCACCGCCGAGCTGACGATATGTTGACCACTCACGACGGACTCTAGGTCATGTGACCTGTCGGCTCAAGATTCAACTGTCCCCGCTATCCCACATCAGCCCCCAGGGGCCTGAATAGTTGGCTCTGGACTCTGTGCACCCCCACACACACACACATACATACAAACATAACCACCACCACAAGCCGTCCAAGCGCCGCAGTTCTGTTGGCTGTCAATTGATGGGCTATTGATCTCTTTCTCCTCCATCAGTCTTCCTTGAATACTTCAAGTTTCTCTCCTCATCTCAGCTGCCACTCATCCCCTCCTGGCCGAGGCCCATAAAACACAGCACATTCAGCACACTGGACTTTTGACCAGTGCAGTACAGTAGCTCTGTGTACACCTCTATTAGATTTTCTGCTTTCTCAGGTGTTATAATTTAGAGAAGAGTGGGACCGTGTGTGTATGTCTCTTAAGCCTTTCTTGCTACACTCATACGCGTTCTCAATTATTGACTTGTTCCCTTTTTTTCTCCATCATTTCTCCATCTGAAAAGAATGCATCATAATCCCCCACCTCACTTTTCCCCCCACTCTTTCCTTCCATCACCCCACTTCAAACTAAGAACCTGGGAGTAGACACCTTGTCACTAGTTCCCATTTCCCCCTTGCAAACGTGTCCGCAGTGGATCAGACGGAGAACTACTGACTGACGTGCTCACCGTCTATGGATCCTCTGTTAGCTACCACTTTGTTATCCTTTCTGTTAAAGGGAACAACACACTGCGAACAGAGACTGTTGGTTTAATGAAAGACGAAACATTTCTTTCATCTGTTGTATATTTTATTTCTCTTGCTCAGTCCCAGGGACATCTTGTCAGTGCCAAGGCTGTTGTCTTGTTTATGCTTTGTTTATTTCATGGGTATGTTTCTATCTCTGTGACTTCAACAGGGACACTGGCTGAAGTGGACGTGTCTGTTGATCGCCTTTTATTTTCCATTGCTGATGTTTCAAAGAAGCTTTTTCTAATTTTACAACACTCAAGACCAACATGAGGCCTGTCCACAGCCTTGCAATGTCCAGGAAGATGGCAAGGAATGGGGGCGGTTGTACCATGGACACCTGACACTTTATGTTTTATTGTTTTGTGCCATATGCAGCTCATTTATCTTGTATGCTTACTTTTCTACCACCTGTTCAAATCAATTGGAAATGTTTGCAAACTCGAACATGGTCGAGCTTTGATGGTTCAAATAATGGTACTTGTTGTAAGAAAACCTGTATGCAGTGTCATTAAGTCACATGCCACAGAAAGCCATATGTATGCAGGTTTTCATAAAGGTCCATTGCTACACTGCTTGATTTCACTGCTCTGTCTTCGCCTGTCTGGTCAAAGGTGGGCTGACTGGTGAAATCAGCTGGTATGAGTTTAGATGGGAGTGGAAACCAGCATACAGGCGGCTCTCCTTGGCACCTGATTCGAGTGTCACTGGTTTAATATATTGGGCTAAAGCTTGAGGTAGTGATTTTGCTCAACAGCCCCGTGTCTTGTGCCCATCTCAAGTTCCTTTTTTACCAATGGACTTGGTAGGTTTGTTTGTTTTAAGGTGAATGGGTTGGTAGTTCAAGTGGAAATCAAAATATATTTGGGTAAGCTGCATCTGATGCTCCTATGATATAAAAGAAGGATAGGTGGCGGTTTACATATTTGATAAATGAGACACTGGCAAGGGGCAGGGTTTTGTTCTCATTTGAATAGGAGAAGAGGCACAAAGCTGACCTTTGTACCGACATGCAGGTTTGCATTAGCCATGAGCTGGTCAGTTGACTGAGCTGATCTCTTGTTCAACCACATTAAATCTGTTTGCTGTTAGTGTTTAAAGCCCTCATATTGCAGGAGTTGTAAGAATAACATGGGCATACGAAAGCCTATCTTAGGTTGCCTTTTATTGTGGGGATTTGTTTTGAATTTTTTCCATAAACGAACTAGTAGTTTAAAATGTTTTATATTTTCCATAAATACTATTGCAACTACTCAGTAAATGAGATTTAAGTGGAGACTAATTGGAACAACAAGCAATAGTTGAGACAATTTCGATATCAAAATAATCTGAACTAGGACTACCTATAACGCACTTCCTGAAAACTTGAAGATTGTGGCACATTTCTGTTGTCAATCTTTTCATTTCCGAAATCTGATTATTGTTTCTGTCTTCATGCACACTGAATAATCCAGGTAAGGAAATCAAAGAATCAGTTCATCTGGATACAACGTTTACTGACAGAATTCTGTCAATACATGTTGTATCCAGGTGAACTGATTCAACCTTCTTTGATTATCGTTTTTATTGCATTTGAATCCTTCCTACTAAGTGAGTCCTTTGGTGTCTGAAAGGGGCAAAAACATCAGTCGGTACCATTGTTTGAACTAAAGGGATTTGAAAGGTTTCTTCATATTCTGTTTGTTGTATTTCATTCTTGTCTTGTCTTCGGAGGGTGGCAGCATGGATGTCGTTTTTATTTTGTTTTGGCCAAGGGGTAATGCCCAATGCTGAAGACAAACTGACATTACAACTTGGCTGTAATTCTATTAATACTGTATTTGCTTGATTGCAAAAAGATGTACATTTACAAAAAAACAATTTAAACATGTATGTTTTCCCCCAGAGGAATGACATTCACCAAACTGATTTAGTATTCCCGTCAAGGTCAATGCTTTTATAATACAGCCCTGCCTGCTGGGAGAGTTGTTTTATGGATTTTATGGGTTTAGTCAGAATTCTTTTGAGTTTTATTTAACAAAAAAAAAACAAACAAAAACAAAAAAAAACAACAGATCCATTGTTAGAGAAGATATTAAAAAAATTATTTGGTGATTTTTTTTTTTCTGATTCTGCCGCATCCTTGAAACTCTTGAAAACTTATAGTTTTAACATATGACTTTAAAAAAAAGTATGGTAACTTAACAAAGTGTCCTTTTATATGTGACCTGTACTATATGGCTTCATTTAATATTGTACATATGATTTACTTTGTTTCATGTAGTGTTATATATCTAGATTAATTTTGTACAAATCGTCCCTCTGTACAGAATAAACCATCAACGGCAAGTGAGAAGTCAATCTGGCACATACCTTTTTACTTTCCCTTTTCGCTGTACTTTTGGAAACATTAAGAAATGTTATGGTATATATATATTTTTTTTTCCCTGTTTAAACCTGCAAAGTTTCCCCCCCTTTCTCTTATTACCTTAAAAATGTTCATACCCAGTGTGTGATCCTATCACTGTCTTTAGTGGTGTACAACTATATAGAATGAATAAAGAGATTATTTGAATTTATATTTTCAATCATACATCCGTTTTGGGTTTATTTGATTTGAAGGACACATATCCTAAATGCCCAGTAGAGAACGCATTAACAGTCAAGATTTTTAGCACAATGGGGAAACTAATCTTTTTAAAGGGTTCCATCTGACCACTTTTCAGCTGGCGGTGTGCTGTAGTGACCAAATGTGAACACAGGAGGGCGCAAAACAACTAAAAAAAAGTTGATATTCGCCAATGCAGTCCATTAGGTCAGTAGTTCCCAACCTTTTTTGAGTACTGTACCCCAAAGCATTTCAAGCCAACCCAAAGTACCCCCTACTACGCAATCAACTGTGGTGATCACCAGGATATATCATTAATGTATATAATTTACATATACAATATTTTATTTAGTCTATATATCATTAATTATACCTTTTTATAAAAAAATAAGACTCAATCTCCCCAATTAATGTGACACTTTAATCATATTCAACCATAACTAATCATAATACTTATAATAGCCATTGTTTATAGATTTTAAATAAAAGTAAGGCTCAAACTCACCAATTAATGTGACACTCAATGGGACACTTCAGCCTGTTTGCCACTATCAGTTTTGTGAGTCTGGGGGAGATTGTTGCAACAGCTGTGACCAGGTTATTCTCCAAGCTGAGCCAGTTCCTGTGTTAGTCTTGATGTGGGTCATGGCGGAGAATATCACCTCACTCACACAGGTATGTGGATCCAAAGGGCAACAGTTCATTCAGGGCATGTTTCCCCAATTCAGGATACTCCTTCTGCACAACACACCCGAACTGTAGCAGTGGTGTGCTTGAGTACCTCATCTTCAGGCTCCTATCTGAGGACACATCTATGAGGTTTTCTTGCAGCCTGTCGGGAATGCTGCTGTTAATGTCCGTCACAAATGGATTACGCGCCCAGTCCAGTTTGGAAGACTTGTTGACAATATCAGGGAAGTAGGAGTTGAACTCATTCTTGAGCTTGGGTAAATGTGTGTGTACTATTTTCACAATTGTAGCTCTGCCACATTCACCAGTGGCAATGTATGTGTCCAGCTGCAAGAAACCACTTGTATCCCCCATCTTCACATTTTCTCTGCCAGAGCTTGATCTTCTCCATGAATCCACATACTTTGTCATACAAGCTAAGAACATGCGTGTCTTTGGCTTGGAGAGAGATTCAGCTGGTTGAGTTTGCTGAACATATCGGAGAGGTATCCCAGCCGAGCTACCCAGTCAGCGTCGTCGAACATAGCCGCAAAAGGGGGTGCGTGTGCGCCAACAGAAATTCCCTCCGTTACAGCGGCTCGAACAGCCGCTGTAACGTCTTCCCTCAGGACCACCGGACATTGGTGTGAAGCACCATGTGCCATGGAGAGCCATGTGTATGCAGGTTTTCATTCCAACCCGACTCCACACCAGCTGATTTCACTGATTACCTGGTGTGGAGTCCGGCTGGAATGAAAACACGCATACACACGCTCTCCACGGCACATGGTTAGCCACCCCTGCAGTTAGCTGTTCCATGTTCTGACCCACCGTCTTGACAAAGTGACAGTCTATGATTCAAAGGCCTGGAGTGGACCGTATGAAGTTGCTCACTTTTACGGCATCATTCAAAACATCGTTTAACTCTGGACTCATTCTCTTGCTAGCTAATGCTTCTCGGTGAATCATGCAGTGCATCCATGCAACACGATGTGTAATGTCCGTAGACGCCTTGTCTTACTGACATAAGAATAATTCAAGAACGAGCCGACTTCGTAGGTTCTTAACTGCGTAGCTTTTACTAGCGTTCATCCGACATACAACCTTCATAACATGCCTTTCTAACTTCCTGTATACGTCACACGCACTGCACGTACACCCGTGAGTAGGTCAAGTTAAACACATCTCCCCCTCTAAGATGATTTTCTAACCTGTATATCACCCCCCTTTTCACACAAAAAATAAAAAATCCCCCACAGTACACAAGTCCATACGCCTCACAAATCCAGCCGGATTGCAGGCTTGCTCACCCTGCCAGAGCGAGTAACATATGGTGTGGAAGTTGGCATTTCTGCTGCTCGGGACTCATCCGTGTTTCCACTCTCCCCTGGAGTGACATGGTCAGGATCCCTGCTGACAAAGGTGAGTGTTTTAGGTGTGGCCAACAGGTGGCGCCTGTTCCTTCTGTAATGTTCACCTTGAGCTGTCTCCACTATGTAGGATCTGGGAGTGGAGCTCTGACTGTGAACAACTGCTGGCATTGTCCATGTTTTCTGTCCATCAGGTTTGGTGAGTACTGCGTCACCCGAGTTCAGTGGGCGCAGTGTCCGCACGCCGTTCCTGCGGTTGTAGTAGAAAGCCTGCCTCGATTTGGCTGCGGCGTCAGCGGTTTTGATCAGTTCCTCTTTAGGCCAGGCCGGTTTCAGGTTATGCTGCAATGTGGGTAAGGTGGTTCTGAGTCTCCTACCCATGAGCAATTCCGCTGGACTGGCTCCAGTGGAAGAAGAGGGTGTAGCTCTGTATGTCAACAGGGCGAGGAGAGGGTCTTCCTGCCTTAATATGCTTTTGGCTATCTGAACAGCCCTCTCTGCCTGTCCATTACTCTGGGGGTAGTGTGGGCTTGAAGTCACATGGATGAAATCATAATCCTCACTGAACCTCCTCATCTCTTCTGAAACTAGCTGTGGCCCATTATCGCTAACTACAATTTCAGGGATACCAAAACGTGCAAATGTAGCCTTCAGCCTAGCTACAACCTGACTGCTAATAGTTGTTGGTAGATTTAGGATCTCCAAAAACCTGGAATAATAGTCAGACACTATCAAGTAGTTTTGCTTTTTGTACTCACACAGGTCTATGCCAACTTTCTGCCATGGTCTGGATGGGAGCTCACTTGACATTAAAGGCTCTTTTCTCTGTGTGTTCTTGTGTTCTCTGCAGAATTGACATTGCTGTATCTTTGTTGTAATGTGCTCTGTCATTTTGGGCCACCACACTGACTGGCTGGCTCTCTCTCTGCACTTAACTATCCCCTGGTGCCCGTCGTGTATTCTGTCTAAGATCACCTCCCTCATCTCTGTGGGAATGACAATACGACTGCCTCTGATGACTAAACCATCTACCTCAGATAACTCCCCTCTCACCTGATAAAAGTCTCTGACTGTCTCCGGCACTTTATCGACATACTCAGGCCAGCCGTGTCTGATGAAGCCCAACACTGTCTGGAGCTGCAGATCCCCATCCGTGCTCTGTTTTATCTCCTGCATCCTTTGAGGTGTGGCAGGCACCTGGCACACGATGGCATCAATGTGCGCTGCAACATCATCATGAGAAGCACCATCTCCGTAGCACTGCTCTGGGCCTCTGGAGAGTGCATCAGCCACAGCTAAAGTTTTGCCTGGTGCGTATTCAGCCACTGCATTGAAACGCATCAGCCTCATTAACAGTCTCTGGCACCTAATGGGCACATTATCCAAGTCTTTGCTGTTCATGAGAGGCACTAGTGGTTTATGATCGGTGACAAGTCTGAAATTGTCAAGCCCAAACAAGTACTTCTCGAACCTTTCACATGCCCAGACGCTGGCTAAGCACTCTTTCTCGATCTGTGCGTACCTTGTCTCTGCATCACTCAGCCGTCGGGAGCAGTAGGCCACGGGCTTCCAGTGTTCCCCGTGCTGCTGGAGCAGAACGCCTCCCAGCCCGTAGCTGCTGGCATCTGCTGACACCACCGTAGCCTTAGTGACGTCATAAAAGGTGAGTACCGGGGCGGTGGCGAGTGCTGCTTTAAGGTCTTGGAATGCTGTGTTCTGTGCAGGTCCCCACAGCCACTCTGTCGTTGCTTTAAGCAGTCCATAAAGCGGCTGACCTACAGTGGACAGCTCTGGGACGTATTTTGCCAAATAGTTCACCATCCCGAGGAACCTCTTGAGTTCCGTCACGTTCTGGGGCTGAGGAAAGTTCTCTATTCCGGCCACTTTATCCGGGTCAGGTCTGATGCCTGCCTCGTTGATGATATGACCAAGGAAGCGGACTTGTTTCTGTTTGAACTTGCATTTCGCTTGGTTCAGTTTGAGACCTGCTGTTTCAATGACCCCCAGCGCCTCTGCTAGGCGCCGGTCATGGATTTCCTCAGTCTCTCCATGTATAAGGATGTCGTCCATGTACACCTCTGTGCCCTCTAGCCCGGTCAGAGTTTCCGCCATCTTTCTCTGGAAAATCTCTGGAGCACTCGTTATACCAAATGGAAGGCGGCAGAAAGCATACCTCCCAAATGGGGTGATGAAAGTGGTGAGCCCCCTGCTGTCTTCATGCAAGGGGATCTGGTAAAAACCCACTTGCTGCATCCAACGTTGTGAAGAACTTTGACCCTGCGAGCCTTGGCATTATTTCCTCCATAGTGGGCAGCACGTATTTCTCACGTTTCACCGCTCCATTCAGCCTCCTGAGGTCAGCGCAGCAGCGAACCTCTTTCTTGTTCGGTTTCAGCACCGGCACCATAGCGGCGCACCATTCTGTGGGCTGAGTCACTTTTTCAATAATGCCCTCATTTTCCATGCGCTGCAGTTCTTTCTTAACCAGTGGTACAAGTGGCAGCGGTATCCGTCTGGCTGTATGCACCGCGTATGGCTGGGCACCCTCCACCAGAGCTATTTTCACTGGGTCTGTTTTCAGCAGTCCACTTGAACCGAAAACTCCACTGACCTCATTCATCCGCTTCACTAGACCCATCTCCACTGCCTCTGGACGACTCAGCAGACAGCTGCCTCTCCCCTTGATCACATACACTGGAAAGGAGTATTGTTTCTCCTTGTAGTTGGTTGCGGCTTGAAACTGTCCTATGCAGCTGATGTTTCCACCTGGGCTTATGAAGCATGTGTCAGGAGGTCCCAGTTTTATGTTTGGCTTCAGCTTTTTAAATGTCCCTTGGTTGATAACAGTAGCGTCAGCCCCCGTGTCAATTTTAAAGGTTATTGGTACATCACTTATTGTTAAACTAACAGTCCAATCTTCCTGACTGCTCTCTTTGCCAACTTCTCCCATAAAGTACAGCTGTTTAACCTCTTCAGTGACTTCTCTCACCGCTTTAGAGTGACATACACGCTCCCAATGTCCCTTTTTATGACACTTGTTGCACTTACTGTTCGTTGCAGGACACTTCCGCTCATCGGTGTGCTGCGTCTTGCCGCACCTCCCGCATTCATCTACTTTGTTGGTTGCAGGTCTGCTGCCACCATGATGCTGTCCGCCCTTTTTGTTTTGGCGTTCGTCCCGCCATCGGACGACATTGACGTTAGCCAGCTGGGCCTCTGGTTGGTTAGCTTGGAGGCTGAGCTGCTTTGTTATTGCCTCCGCCTGGCGCACTTGTTCAATGACTTTCACCAGAGTAAGGTCCGCTGTGAGCTGGAACTGACGGGAGAGCACCTTATCTTTTATGCCCACTACCAGACGATCTCTGATATGTTCATCCCTCTTGTCCCCAAACTCACAGTGTTCAGACAGCTCATACAATGTCCGGATGTACATCTCCGCTGTCTCTCCTGGCTGCTGGCTACGTTGATAGAAGCACGCCCTCTCATGTATGATGTTACGGCGGGGAATAAAGTAGTCATCGAACTTTTTCAGTACGATATCATAGTCCACTTTATCACCCTCCGCCGCGAAGTCAAACGAGCTGAATATCTTTTCAGCCTCGCTGCCCATTGCATAAATCAGCGAACTCACTTGAATCTCCCCGTCGTCTTTATCCAGCTTTGTCGCGAGCCTGAAGCGCAAAAACCGTTGTTTCCACTCCGGCCATTCAACGGGGCAGTCAAACTTGAATTCTCTCGGCGGATTAAACTTCGGCATGACCGCTCGTGTTCAGATACACAGACTATTCTGACACCATGTAATGTCCGTAGACGCCTTGTCTTACTGACATAAGAATAATTCAAGAACGAGCCGACTTCGTAGGTTCTTAACTGCGTAGCTTTTACTAGCGTTCATCCGACATACAACCTTCATAACATGCCTTTCTAACTTCCTGTATACGTCACACGCACTGCACGTACACCCGTGAGTAGGTCAAGTTAAACACGTGACCTTTCATTCATTACACGAGGGTTGACCTTTTTGATGTGGGCCATTAAACCATTCACTCTGCCGGTCACCGCCGCAGCGCCGCCCGTGCACACACGAGAGCAGGATTTCCAATCCAGTTTGTGTTGAGAGGGAAAAAAATGTCAATAACGTTGAAAACGTGCTGTCCGGTAGTACTCCCCGTGAGTTTCTTGCGAAGCAGCATGTGCTCGTTCATCTCCAAAGTGTATTTGTAACGCACAAACGCAACCAGCTGCGCTTCCCCACTGGCATCCGTTGATTCGTCCAACTCCATAGCGAACCTACCCGACTCTTTCCATTTCTCCACCACTTGGTCAATAATGTCAATGTAACCGGTTATTTTCTTGCCCGGTGCGGGATTCAATACGGGGTGTACTGCACCACAAGGCGACATCACTAACCGCTCGGCTAAAGGGTCAGACCCGTTAGCTAGGGGCTAACGTGTCTTATTAGTAGTTTACAGTCGTCACCCTTCCCGGAAGCGCGCCCTCACGCTGTTATTCCCGCGCTCCGAGGAGACTTCTGAGGATCTGCACACTTCCGGATCCCACCGCTGCCACCAATGTAACCGGTTATTTTCTTGCCCGGTGCGGGATTCGATACGAGGTGTATTGCACCATAGCCGACATCACTAACCGCTCGGCTAAAGGGTCAGACCCGTTAGCTAGGGGCTAACGTGTCTTATTAGTAGTTTACATCAATTCCCATGTCGTCGATCCAGTATTATTTGAACACGGCACTTTCTCCAGGACATCAGCTGCTTTCTTATCGATCATTGTTTCTGCGAGAATGACAGAAGCAGGCAAGATTAGCCCTTCGGCTATGGTAAATGGCTTTTTTGATTTAACCACGAGTAGCGACACAGCATATGATGCCCCCAAAGCCTTGTAATGTACAAAGCAAAGTAATGTACTTAAAACGGGACACACGTCTCAGTTGGGAACCATCTTGTTTATTCCGCAATGTGAACAGAGCTACGGGTACCGTGTAGGGACAGAACAGACTGCAGCTACGAAAGGCAAATACTATGTTCATCTCCCCCCAAAATATAAATGTTTACAAAAATAAACATTCATTGAACTTTACTTGTGTCAATACACAAAATACCTGTTTATGTCTAAATGTGATTCTACACACAATAACTTGGAAGGAGTGTTTACCAGCGCTTCACTTTCTCAAGGAGAGAAAAACAACTCAAAACATAAAACTCAACTCAAACTCAAAATACTTATAGATTCAGTCTATCAGGACGCTTCACAACTCTGGCCCGCCTAGTACTAAGCTGTTCAGCTGGCCGGGCTTAAGTGGGGACAAAGGTATTTTAGGTGGTGAGTGTGGCAGTTCAGGAAGAGCTGGAAGTTGTGGCTCCTTCTTAGCGGAACTAATAGTTCAGTCCAACGTTCATCCCGAGCTCAGTGGCGTGAACAGTTGGCGGCTGTGGAGCTTCTGCGGAGGTGTTGGCTGTTGCGGCGGTACTCCCTTGTTCCCACAGTCCACAACACAGGACCGCGGAGCACTGTGTGGTTTAACTACAACTCCTGGGGCCCATTTGTGGTTGCCAGGATAGGGTTTATCCTAATCTCATCCCCAGGCTTAAGGGCAACGCGAGGTTTGCCTGCTCTCTTGTGGTCATAGTAGAACTTTTGGATGTCCTTACTTTTGTCCAGCAGACGCTTTGTAAATAAAACGGGACACACGTCTCAGTTGAAAGCCATCTTGTTTATTCCGCAATGTGAGCAGAGCTACGGGTGCTGTGTAGGGACAGAACAGAGAATTGAGATCGATGTCGCTTTCTTTAGTTTTTCTTGACTTCTCTTAAATTCAGCCAGCTTTTCATGGAACAACTCTGCGGGTTTACCCACACAGGAGAGAGGCTTAGTTAGTACTGAGGTGGCGATGTAAATGGGACGGTTTCATGCTATTATTCGAAAGCACGTCGCCACAGAGGAAACACGTTGGCTGCGGCAGCTCTGTAGTTGTGGCAGTAAATCCAGAGAGCACATATTGTTCACCAAACTGACGATGCTTTACCTTCTCCGTTTTCTTTTTCTTCTGAACGGGTTCTCCCGATTCAGCAGTATCAGCTGTGCTGTTGTTGCTGGATGAACCCGCTCTTCTCAGCCATTTATCCATAACGTTAACTGAAACTCTGAAAGAGGCTTGATATTTTGCTCGCTAGCGAGAAAAACAGCGCGCCAGTATGTGTTGTGACTTCTCTTATGTACACTACTGTAGTGTTACTATTCGTGGGTTACTAACTTAATCACTAATATATATAAGTACGAGGATGCGGCACAAGTCTGATCTTTACTGACGGAGACATCACACACTACAGGCTCGACCAGTGTATTACATAACTCAGTAGTGGTGACAGTCCAACACAATCGAGCAGAGAGTGCTCGATCCAATACACCACAGTATGCGCTCGTGAGCGGAGTGACGACTGACATAGTCCGGAGGGAAACTGTCGCGCATTACAGAAAAATATAGCCAATAATAATATAGCCAGCTAATTATTACTTAATTTTAATTGTCCAAATTTTGATTAATTATTTGGTTACAGTTTTCATGTACATTTTTAAAAAAATTATCATTTTTAAAATCTTTTCACGTACCCCCTGGGGACCACCCACGTACCACTAGGGGTACGCGTACCCCCGGTTGGGAAACACTGCATTAGGTAATCAATCAATCAATCAAGTTGCATTTTATATAGCGCTTTTCTAGCTGCAACAGCCACTCAAAGCGCTTTACATTTCTGATTGCTAATTTGAGATTTAGCA
This sequence comes from Lampris incognitus, assembly GCF_029633865.1. Lineage (NCBI taxonomy): Eukaryota > Metazoa > Chordata > Actinopteri > Lampriformes > Lampridae > Lampris > Lampris incognitus. The sequence continues at coordinate 24,705,036 of NC_079226.1, forward strand.
CCTGACAGTTCATCTACAATAGGGCACTATTCTCGCTTCAATGGGTGCAAATGATCACCCATCTATCTATTATCCGAACCGCTTATCCTGCTCTCAGGGTCGCGGGGATACTGGAGCCTATCCCAGCAGTCATTGGGCGGCAGGCGGGGAGACACCCTGGACAGGCCGCCAGGCCATCTCACACACACACACACACACACACACACACACACACACACACACACACACACACACACACACACAGTGAGGAAAAGTTAGCAGGAATTTGACCAATCTGGGATGTAAAGTGTTACCAATAAATTTCTTCACCAATGTGTTCCTTAAGGTGTGTAGTAACATGTATTAAAATGTTGAAATTCAACTCCCGGGGGTAACCTCCGAAAAAATTGCTCAAAGTCAGGGTACCAATAACAGATTTTCGAAAATTGAAAAAAGCTTAAATTGGACTTAACTTACGTTTGAGGGGTCAAATTAGGAATTTGTCATGATTCTAAGTTGATTGCAAGCATTTATTTTTCACCAAGACCCTGGTAGACAAATATTCACATCCACTTTCCCACTCATCACCCCCCCCCCCCATGCCGTAGAGGGCACCCGACATGTTGAAGCCATTTACATCCTTTTTCTCTGTTGATCACGGGCTGACTGAATATACTGCTTTCAACACCTGATACATACGTATTCTCAACAATTTTTCTAACAAGCTGAAATGTTTCTCTGCACAACACTGATGATTCTCATTTGTTACATAAAAGGTATAACTTTGCTTGTTCTTGTTAGCTAGCTAACAGTAAGTAATATGATCGGCTAACGTAAATGTTAACTTCCACTAAAAGTTGTCATTACTAGCTTAACAATACTTGTTAGCTGGCTCATAGTTGTCATAAGTTGTCTGACTCTCATGTGTGTACTATACTCCAAAACCTACATCTGATTTATTTATTTAGTTAAATGCTAGCTGTCTGCTCCATTAACTACCTAGCTAGGTTAAAGTGGTGTAGCCTGTACTCCCTCAGATTTTTCTTTGATTTATTGTTACGGTTAAGCAAATCTATTCTTTTACACCTCAGTACAATATTTCAGAAACGATGCCTCTATGACAGATTCTGTCTTTATTCTACTTTGTGTAGGCTATGGGTCTTCAGTAGGCTAATATGGAAGACATTGCGAACCCACCTCTGCTCAAGTGCTTCTTCTGTGAAGGCCTGGAAACGCCAGGTGAGAGGCTTTTGCAAGGAACTTATAAAGGCTACGCTACTTTATTGAAACATGCAGAAGCCATGGAAAATGCTACAATTGTGGAGCGTATGAAGAAGGATGAAAATGAAGGAAGACTTAGATACCACATAAAGTGTAAAGATTATTTGCACAACAAGTTTGTCAAGGTCACCAAGATGTCAGCTCAAGCATCAAAGGCAGAGGAAGAGACAGCAAAGCTGAAGCGACGGCGCACTTGCTCTGAGTTCAGTGCATCAACTGCATGCACCTCTTCAAGTTCACGGTCCGTTCAGCTTCTGTACAAGAATATATGCATTCTTTGCAACCAACCCGCTCATCTCTATGAACATAAACCAGCAGACGCTAGAAAGAAATATAGAGTGCCTGATAATGTGACTGCAGATAGACTAAAGGCAAGCTTGTTGAATATAGCAAGGACTCGTGGAGATGACTGGGGCACAGAAGTCCTTGGACGTCTGGAAGGGATCAATGACTTAGTAGCAGAAGAAACATGGTATCATTTGCGCTGCAAACTTCTTTTTGAAAAGGGTAGGCCTTACTCCAAGACTGCAGATGAAGGACCAAGGTAGAGAGGACAAAAGAAAATAGATGATGGGCGAGAGGTTGTTTTTATTGAATTATGCGAATGGCTAGACACAGAACTCGAGCATGGGGTGATGACGCTTGACCAAGTCCACGAAAAGATGCAGCAGTTTGATCAGTCACCCGATAAGAGCCTCTCTTATTCAAAGAAATGGCTAAGGATGAAACTTCAAGAGAAATATCATGACACACTGTATTTCAAATCACAGTCGAAAAGGTCAGATGTACTCTGTCTCAAAGATAACGCAAGCAACATTCTGCGAGAGCATCATGCTAATCTTCAGCAAGGAGATGAGAAGACACAAATCATAAAGACAGCACTAAAGTTCATATGCAACGACATCGCCATGATTAATCTAGATCCAAAGTCATACCCCACTGCATACAGTATGGCTGATATCCAGAGTCAGCTGGCACTTGTTCCTGAGAGCCTCCAGATGTTCTTGAGACCAATAGTGAAGACCGATGAAAGAGTAGCTGTTTGGGGGCAGAACTTCATCAAGGCTTGTCAGCCTCGATCAGGAGTATTGCCATACCAAATGGGGCTTGCCATACAACTTGATCATAGATTTGGGTCAAAATGGATGATCGACAAGTTACACCGGCTAGGATACACTGAGTCTTACTCAGAGACACAAAACTACAAATACTGCTTCCTCAATGACAGGAATGGAGACGGCATCCCAGATACATCTGGCACACTTGATACCATTGTAGATGAAACTGATGACCAGATCAATGATGAGGCTGCGATTGATACCGCACTTGAGGATCCGACGGTTCCGACCGCCAGTGAAAGTGACAATCAGGTGGTCTCCATGGAGGTTGCGGAAGCAAACAATGCAGTCACTCAGTTCGTTGGGGACAATATAGATTTAAACATTGTCTCTGTCAGTGGAAACACCCCGTTTCATTCAATGGTTTGAAGAGAACACCCCCATTCGACCACGATCGAGACAAGAATATGCTTGTATCTTTCTCTACAGGATTCACAAGCACGGGGGATGACTCAGTCAATGCGGAGAGAGCAGCTGAAGTAGGTAGAGAGATGCAGATAAAGCTGGATGGACAGTCAGCAACATCAACCATGGAGGTGAAGTCAAATGTACAAGCCCTGTCATCACTCAGAAAGATTCCCAAGATCAACGAGAAGAAGATTCATCTTGACTCACTCAGGTTGTTCAACTGACTGATCATTTTTGCTCAACGGGATATGACAGTTGAGACAAGCTTGGAGTATGAGCTAACTCCCGTCCCATTGTCCCTTTTCAGCAACAAAGATCACAAAATGAACAAGGCAAACAAGGCAGGGTTTTCCAAAACTAGCCTGAAGGAGTTGACTGATCCACTTGAACTCACTAACCAACCCTGTTCCACTTTGGTGGTTGATGGAGGATGGCTTCTCTACATGGCGAAGTGGGAACAAGGCCAGACTTGGCAGGAGATTGCCAACAGTTACCTAAGGTACGTGCAGCGTCTTGGCTATAACTCTCAAAGGATCATTGTGGCCTTTGATGGCTATAACAGATCACCAAAAGATCATGACCACATCCGACATAGCAAGAAATCATGCTGTGATCTCCAGATTCAACCAGATATGATGCACTGGACATCAAGAGCAAAGTTCTTGGACAACATCCATAACAAGAGTGAACTCATTCACCTCCTCTCCTCAACGTTCAGAAAACTTAACATCACTGTGGAGCAGACTGACAATGATGCTGACACTTCGATTGTGAGAGAGGCATTGGTTGCTGCCAGAGATGGCTCTGTTGAGGTCAGTAGTTTGTGTAGATATTTAGCTTTCATTTGCTTAACTACTTTAAAATAAGAGTTTTGATTTTTCAAAATATTTTGACATGCTCTCTTTACAGTTGCGAGCAGAAGACGCAGACGTGCTGGTAATGCTGGTGCACCATAGCTCGAGCACCAACTACCCACTCTTCTTAACCACATCCAAGGGCTCTTATTATGTCAGGAAGATCCGGGAAGCTCTCTCAGAAAGAAAGAGACGCTACCTGCTCTTTTGTCATGCGTTCACTGGGTGTGATACAGTTTCTGCTATTTCTGGCCATGGGAAAACAACTCTGTTTGACAGGTAATAATAGTAGGCCTATAATAATAAAAGTAATTGTATTTTAGTGAAATATTTGTATATTGAAATATCTTTAAAAAACTTTGAAATGCACTTTTTCAGGTTTTGTGCAGGGGACATTGATAAACATATGGACATCTTCATGGACATTCATGCTACCAAGGGTGCAGTGGTTCAGGCTGGAACTGCGATCTTCCAATATATTTACAATGGACCAGGTACTACTCTGGGTGAAATTCGGTACACCATATTCTCACGGAAGGCAGTGGCTGGGCTGATCAAACCAGGGACTTTACCTCCAACTGAGGGTGCAGCTGCACAGCATTCTCTCCATGCCTACCTACAGACCCGGGACTGGATTCTTCTACAGAGCATGTCTCTGGACCCCAGTGACTATGGATGGACATTCGGTGTTCATGGTTATGAGCCAGTTCCAACACTAAACCCAATGGCTCCTGAGGAGCTCCTCCAGTCCACAAGCTGTAATTGTAATGGAGATTGCAGCAACAGGCGATGCAGCTGCAAGATGAATGGTGTCAAGTGCATCTCAGCATGTGGAGTTTGTAAAGGCATTACATGCAAGAATGGTATTCATGATGGTCTTGAAGAAGACTCAGACATTGACTTGTGAAGCATTTGACATGGATTTTCTCTGACTATTGCAACTATTGTAATAAATGCAAAAAATATATATGCAAAAGTTGGCATGGCAGTCATTCCACTAAGGAGTAGATCTAGAGAAAATTAAATGCTAGCAATCAACTCAGAATCATGAAAAAAGTAAGTCTCTACAGCATTGCTGTGATTTGTTATGATAAAAAATGATTTATCTAAATCTTTTTCAAAAAATCACCCTCACCCGGACTCCCCCCCTCCCCCACTTCCTCTCTATTTTACTACAATATTTTCAAAACAAAAAATGAAAATAAAAGAATAGATGAATTAAAGAACAAGGGTCTCTCACTGGGAGGGGGTGGATGGAAAGGGCCCTAAGAACGGGATAAAAAAATAAAAAGAATAAAAAATAAAAACATCTTTTAAAAATCATATAAAATCACACGAGTGAGTTAGAGACTTACCCCAAAAGACTTTTTTGTTCAGAAAATTATGTACAAAAATGTTTTGGTAGCCTTTTTTCCTAAACCGGAAGTTGATTTTTTTTAATACTGGTGTCAATATCCCAACTTTGATCAGGTTTTTTCAGGGTTTCCCCCTGGAGTTGAATTTCAACATTTTAATACACACCTCTATGAACACATTCATGAAGAAATTTCTTGGTAATGCTTTACTTCCCAGATTTTCCTAACTTTCCCTCACTAACAGGGACAATTTAGTACAACCGATTCACCTGACCTACAAGTCTTTGGACTGTGGGAGGAAACCGGAGCACCCGGAAGAAATCCACGCAGACACGGGGAAGACATGCAAAGTCCACACAGAGGACGACCCCAAAGGTTGGACTACCCCGGGGCTCGAACCCAGGACCTTCTTGTTGTGAGGCGACCGCGCCAACCACTGCCCCACCGAGCCGCCCACAGTCTCCCATCACAGTTTTTTTTCCAGTTTTTATTTTTCTTTTCTTTTTTTCTTTTTTTGTTGTTGCAGCAAGCCAATCTATACAATCTGGCTAAATTTAAGAACTTAAGTGTCATTGACATCCTTTGTCTTAAAACAACTGAATTAGTGTTCATGAATAATGACAGAAATTGCAAATCAAAATTAAACATGTATAACATTATCAAGTTGTAAAGCTTTCAGCATCGGCACTGGCTATTCATGGGGGGAGGGGGGTGATTTTGTGATGATCATAAAGTAAAGTCAATTTTTGTATAGCTTATTATCACGAATTACAAATTTGCCTCAGTGGGCTTTACAGCAATGCAACATCCTGTCCTTAGACCGTCGCATCGGATGAGGAACAACCCCCCCCCCAAAAAAAAGAAAAATTAACAGAGAGAAAAAAATAGGAAGAAACCTCAGGGAGAGCAACAGAGGAGGGATCTCTCTCCCAAGATGAACAGCCATGCAATGGATGTTGTGTGTACAGAATAAAACACAATTCACAGAATACAACATAGAGGATAACAGAATTATAATGGAATTATATAATGGAAAGATATATAAGAATACGATGCTAAGCAGTGTCCAGATGCCACCTAGGACCTGAGTCACGCGAGCTCCATTACCATGTAGACCTGGCAGGAGGACAAACTACAACACATGCTCACAGGGGAGACTCACATCACACCATTCATAATCACGGGAGAAGGGACAAGAAAAGACATTATTCACAAATCGGCGTGACAAAAGGATACATCATTGAAACAGGATAACAACATTATATGGATTTATAAGATATATAAAAAGAAAATGTGATGCGGGGGATGCCAAGCAGCATCCAGGTGGTGACCACCATCACCATGGAGACCTGGGAGGAGGACAGACTACATGTGCACACGGGGGAGACTCACATCACACCATTCACATACACAGCAGAAGAGAAAGGAGAATACATCATTCAGAGAGCGAGAGAAAAGATATGCGAGAGAAGTTTGCAATAGTCACTAATCTATACAATCTCGTCGGCAGAACAGTGCTTGGTAAATTCACTGAGGCAGAAACCGTTCCGCCATGCAGCACGGGTCCTGAAGTATTCAATTCCATCATCATCAGCCGCTTCGCCGGGGTCGGGTCGCGGTGGCAACAAGCTCTCTCTCACTCACTTCAGTCGTCCATCTCCCCACCCAGAAACGCCCTCCAGCTCCTCCTGGGGGATCCCAAGGCGTTCCCAGGCCAGATTGGACATGTAGTCCCTCCAACGAGTTCTGGGTCTACCCGAGGTCTTCTCCCAGTTGGACGTGCCCGGAAAACCTCCAAAGGAAGGCGCCCATGACGCATCCTAATCAGATGACCAAACCACCTCAACTGGCTCCTTTTGACACGAAGGAGCAGTGGCTCTACTCTGAGCTCCCTAGTGCTCAATTTAAAGGCAAAAAGATGATTTTTAAATTTGGATTTAAAGGACTCAACCGACTCTGATTGTCTGACGGCAGCAAGAACGTCATTCCACAAGAATAGGGCCCACTAGGAAAAGACCCTGCCACGAGCTGACTTCTTTTTCTTTTTCTTTTGTTTCATGATGACCGACCAGAGGAGGCGCTAGTGCAGCGACCATGACACACCCACATCTGGCTTCCCACCCGCAGACATGGCCAATTGTGTCTTTAAGGACACCCGACCAAGCCGGAGGTAACACGGGCATGTGAACTGGCGATCCCCGTCTTGGTAGGCAACGGAATAGACTGCTACGTTACCCGGACGCCCCACAGCTGACTTCTTTTTAAATTTGGGTGCACACAGGAGCCCTGTATTTTGAGAGTGGAGAACTCGAGATGGAATGTACGGTTTAAGGAGATCAGACAGGTATGATGCCCATTTAGGATTTTATAAGTCAGCAAATGCCAAGTTGAAACCCTGACGTCTGATCTAATATGGATAGGAAGCCAGTGAGGGAAGGCAAGGATTGATGTAATATGGTCAAATTTTCCAGATTTAGTTGGGATTCTAGCTGCAGTCTTTTGAACCATCTGAAGACTTTTAGTACTAGCATGTGGCAGACCTGAAAACAGAACATTAGAGCAATCAAGTCTGGATTAAACAAATGCATGTATTAGAGTCTCTGTGTCAGCGATGGACCGGAAAGACCAAATTTTAGCTATGTTACGTAAGTGAAAAGATGCGGTTTTGGTGATTTCTTTAATGTGCTTATCAATGGAGAGGCTAGGATCAAACGTAACACCAAGATTTTTGGCTGCCACACTTTTATGAAATCACTGAGTTGTCGATTTTTATTGTTACTTGATCAAATTGGTGTCTGTGTCTAGCAGGGCCAACGACCAGCATCTCAGTTTTATCCAAATTTAAAAGCAGGAAATGTCGTGACATCCAAATTTTCACAGCAGCCAAGCAGGACTCTAAATTAGTAATTTGACTGTGATCATAAGCCCTTATAGGCACATACAGCTGAGTATCATCCGTATAGCAATAGAAATTTATTCCATGGCTGCATATAATTTGGCCAAGAGGTGAACTATATAGAGAGAGAAGTAGTGGGCCAATAACCAAGCCCTGAGGTATGACATATTTAACATCAGAGAAGTTTGATGTAATATTATTATAGCAGACACCCTGTGTTATTCCATATAAGTAGGACTTAAGCCAAAAGGGAGCTAAACCAGATACACTAACATTACAATTTATTCTAATAGTATAAATGGATCAGTGGTGTCAAAGGCTGCACTGAGGTCCAGTAGTAGAAGCACAGAGGTGGAATCAGAGTCCATAGCAAGTAGAAGATCGTTCAACACTCTGGCCAGAGCAGTTTCAGTGGAGGGGCATGCCCTGACAGCCAATTGATAAGGTTCATAGAGACAGTTTTCTTCTATATGGGTTGACAGTTGTTGACACACAACTCCTTCTAGTACTTCAGAAAAGAATGAAGATTAGAGACTGGTCAATAGTTATTAAGAGACCCTGGATCAAAATGCAGTTTCTAAAGTAGAGGTGTGACAACAGCTCTCTTAAAACTCCTGGCAACAGTGCCAGTAGTAAGTGATAAATTAACAATGTCTAGCATTTTAGATCCCAGGAAAAGGCCAGGGGTCTTTAAAAAGTTTTGCTGGTAAAGGGTCAAGTAGGCAAGTAGCTGGTTTAGAAGCTGACATGAGCTTAGTCAAAGTATCGAGAGATAGTCTCAAAAACTATAATAGCAGGCACTATCACTACTATGAAATTGGTAAGACAGGATCTGCAGGAGTAACTGGAGTTGAAGACCTAATTTTGTTTATGATCTCATCAACCTTAGTGCTGAAAAAGTCTAGAAATCCATGGGCCATGAATGACGAGCAGCTAATAAACAGCTGCTTTTTAGTAAATTTAGCTACATTGTCAAAGAGAAATCGGGGATTATGTTTATTAATATTGATTAAGTGAGAGAGATATGCTGCTTTTGCAGCAGATAAAGCACACTTGTATTTCAATAAACACTCATGCCAAGATGGGTAAAAATAAAAAAAAACTTCCGATTTTGATTTTCACCATCCATGTTCCAGTCTTGGGCAGCACGGTGTCACAGTGGTTAGAGCGGTTGCCTCACATTAAGAAGGTCTTGGGTTCGAGCCCCGGGGTAGTCCAACCTTGGGGGTCATCCCAGGTCATCCTCTTGTGGCGTTGGCATGTTCTCCCTGTGTCTGCGTGGGTTTCCTCCGGGTGGTCCAGTTTCCTCCCACAGTCCAAAGACATGTAGGTCAGGTAAATCGGCCAAACTAAATTGTCCCTAGGTATGAATGTGTGTGTGTGTGTGTGTGTGTGTGTGTGTGTGTGTGTGTGTGTGTGTGTGTGTGTATGATGGCCTGGCGGCCTGTCCAGGGTGTCTCCCCGCCTGCCGCCCAATGGCTGCTGGGATAGGCTCCAGCATCTCTGCGTCCCTGAGAGCAGGATAAGCGGTTCGGATAATGGATGGATGCATGGATGGATGTTCCAGTCTCCTGCAGGCCCGCTTAAAAGCATGTGTGTCATCATTAAACCAGGGTGTGGGCCTCTATATTGCCTAGCTCTGGTAGTTAGAGGTGCAACTGAATCCAGGAGACTACAGGGGGCCACATTTAAGTCACTAGTGAGATTTTCAACAGGGTCTGTCTCTACAGTGAAAGGAGCCAAGACTTCAGGCAGCTGCTGGCCAAATGCAACTACAGTGGATGGACCAATGTGGTGAGTGGCAATTACATCTGTGCCAACATTAACTGGACAGGCCAATAATGCTTCAAATTTAATGAGAACATGATCTCACACAGCAGATGTGGTTGGCAAGACAGTCAGAACAGAAACAGCTATCCCTTTAGATAAAACCAAATCAAGGGTGTTACCACTGCAATGAGTCAACTCGTGAACAAACTGAGCTAACCCAAAAGTATCAACAAGCACCAGAAAGGCTTTACTTAGAGGATCACCAGCCTTATTCAGATAAATATTGAAATCACCAAGAATTAGAATGTCATCAGAATGAGTAACAAGACCTGAGATAAATTCTCCAAATCCTTCAAGAACTAGTAAGGGCCAGGAGGTTGATAGAGTATCACAGTCTGGACTGAGCAGAATCTGTTCATGGTGAGGGAGATGGACTTAGAGTTAGAGCCTCAAAATATTTGAATTTAGATTCAAGTTTAGAAGTTAAATTGAAAATAGACTTAAATATTAAGGCGACACCCCCACTTTGTTTATTTGACTGATTACATGGGTATAAGTATAGTCAAGTAGGGAAGCTTTATTTGAGGGAAAGAAAACATTTGGTTTCAGCCATGTTTCACATAACCCAATCATATCAAAACTATGTTCAAGAACCAGATCATTTACTATAGTCACTAATTCAAAGGCTCAGCACATGGCTCATTTCAGGCTCTGGAGGTCAGTAGAATCAAAATCAGAATCAATTTTATTGGCCAAGTGTGCCTATGCATATGACAAATTTGACTATGGTACACAGCAGCTTCTAGCACTTGCAGACATCACTCACACAGAAAAAAAAGCAAAAAACAAAAAATAAAACAAAAACAAAAAAAACAAGAAATAAATGGAACAACAGCAGGACATTGGAGGCAAGCATGTATGCACAACAGATATGTCACTATTATACAGAGTTTTGTTATGGTTGAGTAATGAACAACATATGCCCATATATTATACCATATTGTTTATATATTATATTGCCCATACATTATACCATATACCATACCATAACTCCACAACCCATCATGCCTATACACAATGCTATATACTCCCACTATATTACACATTATTATCTTATGTACCAATGTATGCAGTGAACAGTAGTCATTATAAAATGGACCTGATTGCATGGAGAGAAAAAAAGTTTGAATGCTGAATGTTGGTTGTCTTCTTAATGTATAAAAGTGAAATCAGTGCTAGGCAATGACATTTATTGAATCCATTTGTCATAACTAATATGATGATGAAGCAAACAAATCATAGTCATACATATTCTAAAATGCGCGTACTTAGGAAAAGTGCTGTTCCATTTAATCAGAAATGGAATTTGGTTTACCCAAATTGGCTTGATGAAAGCTCTAGTTTTATTCATATTAATGCATAGAAAAAACAAAAAATAAAAACCACTTGGTTTTTGTCCTTCATTTACCAGATTACATCTTCTTTAGGAGCATTGTGAGTTTGCAGGCTGTAAAGGCTGTAAAGGTTTTATTTTTTTATTTTTGTAACAGTTGGCTGTAGTGGCCTATTTAAGATAGATTATTAAACCTTGATGGTACACAAGGTGAGGGTGAAGCCATGGTCACCAGGGATTTTTGAGCTGCAGGTCACTTGGAAACAAGCATGTTTGTTTAGTGTTTGTTTAGATTTAGAAATCTGACTAATATCTCAAGGAAGCCTAAATCTTCATGCAAGTTCCACTCCCACATTGTTCTTGCTGGTAGTTTGATCTTAGAAGAGGACAGGTTTTTAGCAAAATCACAAAACAGGAAGTGAGTGTTCCATATTGACAACTGGCCCTGTTTTGCATGTGTTTGTTGAATCATGATTTTGAAGAACAGCCAAGGAGTAGGAAAGTAAACAGAATAACCATAGAGTAGGGGAAGTTTGTTGAGTTGATTTAGATGAATATTGCATTGCCCTGGGTTTTGAACTCCACAGTGTAATTACAGAATGGAGGCTAACCAAGATGTCGGCACGTTGCACCCAGCGGCTACTGCGGCTCCCTGTTCAGTGCTATGTTTTCTTTCTTATTTATATGTTAGTTTTAAGTTTATTTACAAGTGTAGGTCATGTGCTCATCTACAGCTGCCAGGAACTTTTAAACCTCAGAACGGATTACTCACTTCCCTCTACCATCACGCACAATTTCCCCATCGATATTATCCGCTCACCGGTCTCACAGTGGAAATGCTGCCCCTGTCGGCAACGTAAACATAAGAGTGGGAAACGAGGCGGGCTACATGCTAAGCTAAGTAGTGCTCCCTTCAAAGTTTCCCTCCCCAGCAACTTCATGGCTAATGTCCCCAGTCGTTAGCTAGCAAAATGGACGAGATACAACTGAGGCTATCCTTTCAGAAAAAGCTGGAGAACTGCTGTCTGCTGATGTTTACTGAGACTTGGCCCAACAACAACATAGCTGACTCGGCAATCGAGCAAGCGGGCCGCACAGCCTTCCGTGCCGACAGGACAGCGGACTCCGGCAAGATCCGAGGAGGAGGTTTCAGTATTTATGTCAATAACTCTTGATGCAACAATATAAAGGTCATTGAAAGGCATTGCTGTGCTGATCTCGAGCACCTTATGATTCAGTGCAGGCCTTTTTACCTGCATAGGGAGCTAACGGCCATTACCATCGCCACTGTATATACCCCCCCAACCCACATGCTTATGCTAAGGTAGCACTTAAGCAGCTACAATGTGCCATCAGTAGACAACAGACAGACCAAACACCCGGTTAATGCCTTTATCATAGGTGGTGATTTTAATCAGGCTAACCGCAGGGTTGTGTTGCCCAAATTCCATCAGCATGTCTCCTGCCCTACTAGGTGACAAAAAACCCTGGACCATCCCTATACAACATTAAGGATTCATACAAAGCTACTCCCTGCCCCCACCTGGGGCAGTTTGACCACCTCTGCCTGTTCCTGGTCCCGGCCTACAAACCCCTCATAAAACGGATCAAGCCAGCAATGAAGACAATCACTGTCTGGCCAGAAGGAGCAGTCTCTGAACTCCAGGACTGTTTTGACAACACAGACTGGAGTATTTTTGCACATTCAGCCACCCATGGCTCCCATATAGACATTAATGAACAGACATCTGCCATACTATCCTACATTAACTTTTGCACTGGGAGTGTCACAACAACAAAAAATCAGACCGCACCTTTCCAAACCAGAAACCCTGGATGACCAGTGAGGTCCAGCAGCTGCTGAAAGCCCGGGATGCAGCGTTCAAATCAGGTAACTGCGAGGCCTACAGCGCAGCCAGATCTAACCTCAAAAGGGCATCAGAACAGCCAAACATAAATATTCCCTATGATTAGAGGACCACTTTCACAATAACTCCAATCCCTGGCGAATGTGGCAAGGCATTCAGTCTATCACAGACTACAAAAGCCCCAATAGCAGTCCCACTGTCCATGATGCCTCCCTGCCAGACGAGCTAAATTATTTCTACGCCCGCTTTGACAAGGGCAATACTGACCCAGCAACAAAGGTAGGTATAATTCTTCACCGATTTGAATAAATGTGGCAAGAAAAAATACAGTGGTATATATCTGTAATGCGTCGAGTTATACTGCACAAATACTTGTATCAGAACTTCTGATATAACCCTAAGATTTAATACTCTTAGAAGCTTTATTGTCTGTAATCTCACCTAGGAATTTCGCTCTAGATATCATAACCTGGGTCTATGTTGGAATCATGGGCGTAGTTTGGCTGGGGCAAGTGGGGTCACTGCCCCCCCCCAGCGTCCAGAGGTGCAAACTGCAACTCGTCCAAAGCATGTATTCTGTATAAGACTGAACGTTTGTTGACTCTTTCGCAAGTAAGTTCTAAAATGTGTCAATGCCAAATGTTGACAATTCATGTATTCCGGTGCTTGCTAATACTATGTTATAAACATAAGGTACACAAAATTGTGTTCAAAGAGGCCAGGTTACTGTGATAAGCCAATTTTATCATGGCTGTTGGTCGTGGCCATATTTGTTGTTAGTGGTTAGTTTACCCTCAGCGAGAAATAAAGTTTTTTGAACCTAATTGTATGGACAGTTATTCATAGAAGCCAAGCTTCCCCCAAAATAAGGGATCAGTAAAAAATGAAATGAAATGATGAGAAAGTCTTAATTTTTGTTTCTTTGTGTTTTTTATTTCCAATGCGTGAGTCTCTCTCTTGTCCTGGAAAAGTGAATCGAGCGAGCGAAACTGTGTGTGCCCCCCCCCCACCCCCCATCTTGCAACGCCACTGATTGTAGACAGTATCTGCGTTGTCTTGAAAGTTTTTAAACAGCCAGGAGCGAACCATAATCCTGAAAATTTACATCTTTAATTTGGTTATTATAATGTATTAATTATACATATTATTACTGAGAATAATAATTTGTTTATTATTGATGTAGCCATTTTAGTTGGTGAAGGAGAATAGGCTTTGTAAATAGCAACATAGCTTTTGACCGAGCTTTATTACCGTGATTTATTTGAACATTTCTTGTTTGTATTTCTTTATGATTATAGGATCATAGGCTACGGCAGTTCCATATTGATAGGAAGCTATGTTTACGATGTTTTAAGAAACTTGCAGAATCAATGAATTGGATAGCTTTAGTAGGCCTTTTGTTTTTATTTATGTAATTAATGTAGGTTGATAAGTAAAACGCAGCCTAGTATTCGCCTATAAAATGTTACAAGAGAGTGTTCAAGAGGATGCAATAAACTAACATAACACTGTTCTTTCTTTATTTAATGCGAACAATAATATTGTAGCCTAATTGCGGGTGCAACCGCAAAAGGAAAATACTTCCATAATAATTGCCACTAGCATGCCTAATGTAAACAAAGTGTAGTTAAAATGTTAAACCATAATCTGTGCGCGTTATCGGACATCTTAATTGCAGAGGTGGAAAAACCCGGTCCAGAAAGTAAAAACCCTAACTGTGTCTTTACTCCACCCATGTACTAAACCATCAGATTGCACTGACTAGTTTCCCAAATTAGCTGGTTTAATAAATGGATGGAGTAAAGACATGGTTAGGGTTTTTACTTTCTGGACCGGGTTTTTCCACCTCTGCTTAATTGTAACAGAATAGGCGGAGGAGCACAATAGAGTGTTCGTGCAGGCCATGTATTTTCGCTCACTATATCATCTTTTTTTGGCAACTGCTCCCCCATCAGAAAGTCAAACTACGTGGTTGGAATTCCCAGTGGTATAGATTTATAACCACAGGCCTTATTCCAAAGCAATTTTGAAACATTGATAATCTTGGAAAAATAAATTGTTGACTGTGTGGTTTTCTCCAGTGGGGTTTTGTCCATTTACCGGTGACCATTTTTTATTTTTAGTAGCCATCTTTAATTTTGTGAAAAAAGTTTCACTTTGAAAACATGAAAAACAATAATACATACTTGCTATAGCCAAGGCGTTACACCTGTGGCGGGGGATACAAATTCCGTTGCGGGCGATGAGGAATATCTAGGTGGATCAGTCAAGGCTCTGACTGTATTAGGGTGACGTGATTGTATAAATGAAATAAATGGTTGTAGCTAACTACCGGCACAGAGCCACATGGTTGAGATGGAATGAGAATTTGAGGGACTTGATTTGATGTCACGTGATGCCAGATGTGACGTCATATGACTTTTCCACGCCTTGGCTTCTGGTGAATTGACGCCCCTGGTGCATGCTACAGTATACGCAAGTCGTGATACATATTGAAAATTGTCTTTGTGGAAACAATATCCCTATCTCCATGTATCAATCCTTTTAGCTGGTAAGAGTAAGAACACGAGTTGGGCAAAGTGTTTTTGCCAACATGCATAAAATCGTTAAAAAGTTACACTTAATCAAGGCTGGCATTCAGTCGTTTCCCCCTTTTTTCAGGGCAAGTACACAGGTTACAAACATGCAGACATGTCTCCTTTTCAGAGGATTCATGCAACACTCTAATACGGGGTCTCAAACTACCGGCCTGCGGGCCACATCCGGCCCCCGAGGCAGTTTTGTGCACCCCGCGCTATCCGGATCGTGTGTCCATTTTGCATACTTTAGTGTTGTTTGTTTTGTGTTTTTTTTTGTTTTTGTTTTTTTACTCAGTTAAGTTTAGTTGCGAGGCCAGTTGCAAATGACATAGCCTAATCTCAGTTTTGCAGCTCTCTCTCTCTCTGTCTCTCACTCTCGCTCTCTCTCTCTCTCACACACACACACACACACACACACACACACACACACACACACACACACACACACACACACACACTGTAGCCACTGGCAACGTGAGTACATTAACCCAGTAGGCTAGCCCGCTGCGAAATATCTCACGTGAGCTTGCCAACGTAAACTGTTGTCACTGCTTGCAGATGCTTTGTAAAAATGTCACTTTTAAAAGCCAAAAGAAAAGTTGACCAGGAGCACTGACAGTTCCAAGAGAAAGGGACATGCGACTACTTCTTTCTGCAATCTGTCTGATTTGCATGAAATAAGTTGCCGTCCTGCAGGATTTCAATCGCAAGCGACATTACACTACTAAATATGCAGAGGACTATGATTGGTTCAAAGGCGAGGAGAGGGAGAGAAAGACAGCACAATTCCAAAAAAGTCTGTCCTGCCAGCAGAACTTTTTTCATAAAGCCAAAAAAGACTGTGATGCATAGCTAGCTATGTGGTAAGCAAGGCAATAGCAAAAGCTGGCGAGCCATTTACGGAGGGACAGTTTCTGAGAGACTGCATACTGCAGGTAGCAAATATCATTTGCCTGGAGAAGACATCTTTAATCGGAAACGTCAGTCTCAGCCCAAATACAATGGCAGAACGGATCAGCAAGTTGTCAGGCGACATTTACAATGCTCAGCTCACTATTTGTGAGGGTTATCAATAACCGTTTTGAGTCAACAGAAGAACTTCTAACTTTATATCCAATGCAAGGAAATATTACAGCCAAAGACAAAGTTCAGGTGCTGTGCAATGGAATTGAGGATGCTGGTCTACCCTGGAATAAATTGACTGGAATCCCCACTGATGGTGCCCCGTCAAAGATGGGAAGAAAAAATGGGCTTGTAGCACTGATTCAAAGAAATCTGGAGGAAGAGAATGTAGATCCCACAATTGCATTGCACTGCATCTTTCATCAGCAGGTACTCTGCAGCAAATACTTGAAATTTGACAGTATTTTGACTGTTGTGGTGAACTGCATTAATTACATCAGATGAAGAGGTTTACAACACCGTCAGTCCTGTGCATTTCTGGAGGAAATAGATGCAACATATGGAAATGTGTTTTGCTTCACAGAAGTGCGTTAGTTGAGCAGGGGCAGTGTCCTGAAATGGTTTTTTGAATAGAGGGAGGCAATCAGGTAATTCATGCAAGAAGGCAAGCTACATGTTCCTGAGCTTGATGACCCCAAATGGCTCATGGATTTAGCTTTCAGAGTTGATATCACACAGGCACGTAACACTCTTAATTTAAAGCTGCAGGGGCCAGACCAACTTGTTACTCTAGCATTTGATAGTGTGAAAGCCTTCTCTGTGAAACTCAGATTATGGAAAACAGTTCACATAGAAAAGATTTGCCCACTTCCCAACATGTACCAGTCAATTATTGATGATGGAGCCAGAGTCAATGCTGATGAGTATGTGACTGCCATTGACAATCTGCAGCAGGAGTGATTTTAAGACTCACAGCACCACTTTCCAGTTATTTTGCAGACCCCTTCTCCTTTGATGTGGACACTGCTCCAAGCACATTTCAAATGGAGCTCACAGACTTGCAGTGCAACACTGAGCTCAAGGCAAAGTTCTGAGCGGCACAAGGAAAGCAGGAGATGCCTGAACAGTTTCTCAGAGATCTCCCCACAACATTCCCTCAGTTGTCCAAACTGTTCAGGAATGGGCGCCCATCAGTGACCCTTGGGCACCCATGATCCTGTCACTGGTTCACCAGTTGTTCTTGCTTGGACCACTTTTGGTAGGCACTGACCACTGGATACCTGGAACACCCCACAAGATCTGCCGTTTTGGTGATGCTCTGACCCAGTCATCTAGCCATCACAATTTGGCCCTTGTCAAAGTTGCTCAGATCCATAAGCTTGCCACTTTTTCCTGCTTCCAACACCATCAACTTCAAGAACTGACTGGTCACTTGCTGTCTAATATATCCCACCCCTTGACAAATGCCATTGTAACAAGATAATCCGTTTATTGTTTTATTCACTTACCTGTGCGACAAAAGGAAAACCCTGAATGCTTGACCTCTACAATAAGGGGGTCCGGGGGCTCTGCTATGCTTTGGGGGGTGGGATTTTTCTGGCATGGTTTGGGTCCACTTGTACTCTTAAAGGTAAGGGTCACTGCAAATCAATACAAAGTTATTCTGAATGATCACCTTTGTCCCATCCTATCCTGATGGCAGCAGTCTCTTCAAGGATGACAATGTCCCCATCCTCAGGGCATGAGGGTTCATTGGATTGTTTGATGAATATAAACATGATGTAAATCATATGCTAAGGCCTTCACAGTAACCAGATCTCAACCCAACTGAACACCTATGGAAGATTTTGGACTGATGTGTTAGAAAGCGCTCCCCACTGCCAGCATCAAAACACCAAATGAGGGAATATCTTTTGGAAGAATGGTGTCCATCCCTCCAGTAGAGTTCAGAGACTTGCAAAATCTATGACAAGGAGCATTGAAGTTGTTCTGGAGACTCATGGTGGCCCAACACCTTACTAAGACATTTTATGTTGGTTTTTCCTTTAATTTGTCACCCGCCTGTTTATATACATAAAGAGAGGTAATTGAATACAGATGTGCTTCACTGACCAGCTGGACCACTCCTGACTCATATTTCAATACTTAATTGACCTCCCCCCTGCCTGTCACACTTCACTTACAGTTTGACTTTTTGGTGAGTGCATCTACTGTGCAAGTTTTATTTTCAAATTTGAATTTTATTTTCCTAGTAAGTTGACTTGGGTGGGTAAACTCTATTCTGGAAATGAAAAAGTGGCTATTATGCATTAGGTGTGTTTACCACCAGTTAATTTGTCTTGACTCAACATCAACGGCTAATGTGGACCTAATTGAAGTTACACCCTGAATATTAATGTATAACCTGCAAGAACATTTACATTACATACATACACTGCCTTTTCCCCCCTCAATTATTTTTTTTAATGGATGTGTTTGCTGGCTTGTGTCTTTGTGTGCCATTTAGGGCCTTTGTTTGCTTGTTTACACTGTTCTTCAGAACAGGATGACCGAAGGCTTGCGAGATCAATCCCCAAACCGAAGGGCCTGAGTTTAATCCTAACGGCAGTCTCACCTATCTAGGTATCCTTGAGCTAGAAATGTTAGCCGTCTCCACCTCAGGAACACTGCACCAGAGCTGGGTAATATGTAATTCATTATTATCATGGAAATCACATGCAATTTTACAATATATCAAAATATATCACAAAATCTGTTCACATATGCAAAAATACCATGCTTAGCTATCCAAATGAGGTTCATCACATTGAACTGTTAGGTTACTGTAAAATATGACATCAGTCCAAAACTAATTTTCAAATAATACTTCCTCAAATATTTCAGATCCTTTTCCATGAAAAATTCTAGGTTATTGATTATCTTTATCAATAATTTAGACAAAAAAAAAGTTGTATTGGAGCATCTAGGTGGCGTGGTCATCTATTCCGTTGCCATGGGGATTGCCAATTCAAATCCCCGTATTACCTCCGGCTTGGTCCGGCGTCCCCTACAGACACAATTGGCCATGTCTGCGGGTGGAAAGCCTGATGTGGGTGTGCGTCCTGGTTGCTGCACTAGCGCCTGTTCGGGAGGAGGGGGAACTGGGGGAAATAGTGTGATCCTCCCATGCGCAACGTTCCCCTGGCGAAACTCCTCACCGTCAGGTGAAAAGAAGCAGCTGGCGACTCCACATGTATCGGAGGAGGCATGTGGTAGTCTGCAGCCCTCCCCGGATAAGCAGAGGGGGTGGAGCAGAGATCAGGACGGCTTGGAAGATTGGGTTAATTGGCCGGATAGAACTGAGGAGAAAAGGGGGGGGGTTAAAAAATGTATCACTGTATGTCAATATCCGAAATTCATCATGCTATAACACCACTGAAAGATGATAAAAACGACATTGAATTACTGCCTGGTGCTATGCCACCCTAGCAATCTGGCTGACTTCCACAAGAACGTGAGAAGATCATTTCCCTCCCTTTGGAGATTGAAAGTAAGTTGGTTTTTCATCCATCTGTATTCGTGGGGGTGATTGATTTATATGCTATATTACCCACCTAATCCCATTCAGGGTCACAGGGGGCTGGGGTCTAGCATTAGGCAAAAGGCATGGAGACACACCAGCCGCTAGTCCATCGCAGAGCCCCTGTAACGCAACACACCAGTCACACCTGACTCATAGCTCAATATTTAATCAACTATTTAATTGACTTTTTGGTGAGTTTTTGTTTGTTTTGTTTTTTGGTGAGTTTGAGTTTTTGATGAGTTATGCCAGTTAACTTGCCTAACATGCATGTCTCTAAGATGTGGGTGGAAGCTCATTTGAACATGGTGTGAATGTGCAAACGCCATTTAGAAAGGCTGAAAGCAAACCAAGAAGTATTTTTTCAGAAACAGCCCCTGTGTCATCCCTTACTTGTTTAGAAGAGAGAGGTCATATTGGAGACTACAGCCTCCACTATGAGCTCCTCCTCCTGCATCCTAGACATCATTCCCACTAAGCTACTCAAGGAGGTATTTTCTACTATCAGCCCCGTTATTCTTCAAATTCTTAATAATTCTCTGGCCTCCGGTTCTTTTCCAGACAGTTTTAAGCATGCCATCATTCACCCATTGCTGAAGAAACCTAAGTTAGACCCCCTGTCCCTAAGTAACTACAGGCCAATCTCCAAATTGTCTTTTTATCTAAGGTTCTGGAGAGAGTAATTTCTTCTCAGTTGATTTCTTTTATGAACACAAATACTGTTTTTAATAGTTTCCAGTCTGGTTTTAGAGCACTTCATAGTACTGAGACAGCTCTAGTTAAGGTCACTAATGATCTACTGCTGAATGCAGACAGCGGTGACTGCTCAATTTTAGTTCTTTTGGACTTAAGTGCTGCCTTTGACACGGTTGATCACAACATCCTCCTACATCACTTAGAGACTTGGGTTGGCATCAAGGGCTCGGCTCTTAACTTATTACACTCTTACCTCACCAACAGAACTTTTTCTGTTGTTGTGGGTAACTCTACCGCCTCAGTGGCTCAGTTGAGTTGTGGTGTCCCTCAAGGCTCTGTTCTTGGCCCCCTTCTCTTCTCTATGTACATGCTGCCCCTTGGCCAGGTCAAAATTACCATGTGCTCTACCATTTTTATGCTGACAACACTCAGTTATACATGTCACTAAAACCCACTGATCCTAGCGCCCTATTAAACCTCACAGCTTGCCTCACCGACATTAAATCCCGGATGTCCAAAAATTTTCTTAAATTTAATGATGATAAGTCTGAGGTCATTCTGTTTGGTCCCAAAAATGCCATCAGTCCGTTTGCTACTAATCTTTGTGGTCTGTCAAGTAGTCTTAAACAGGCTGCTAGGAATCTTGGGGTAATATTTGATGCTTACCTCAGTTTTGACAATCAAATTAAACATGTCGTTCAGTCATGCTTTTTCCAACTCAAGGTAATCTCCAAAATTAGGTCATTTTTATCAATTGCCGATTTGCAAAAAGTTGTACATGCATTTATCTTTTCTTGAGTCAGCTACTGTAATGCAATGTATTCTGGTATCAGCAAGGGCTCCCTCCACCGTCTGCAGTTGGTACAAAATGCCACTGCTCGGCTCATTACAGGGACAAGGAGGCATGACCATATCACTCCTGTGCTTGCCTCCCTACACTGGCTCCCTGTTATATTTCGAATTGATTTTAAAAGTTTACTGCTCACTTTTAAGGCTTTAAATGGTATTGTTCCTTCATACATTTGTGATTTATTGACTTGGTATGTCCCCCCTCGACCATTAAGTTCTGCAGATGGAGCCCTGCTAGTTATTCCCAGGTCTTGGTTGGTTACAAAGGGTGATCGGGCTTTTGCTGTTAGAGCCCCCACACTATGGAACTCTCTTCCTGCTGAGCTAAGTCGAACTAAGTCTTTAGCTTCTTTAAATCTCGTCTTAAAACTTTTCTTTTTATGAAAGCTTTTACAAATGTTTGATATTTGTTTTTATTTTTACTGTTTTTATTTTTACTCTTATTTGATCTTACTCTTATTCCTGCCTTGTCTGGTTTTATGTGTTTTTTTTGTGAAGCACTTTGTAACGTTGTTTTAGAAAGGTGCTATATAAATAAAAATATTATTATTATTATTATTATTAGAGTGAGTAAACGGGAGAAAATAAGGATGATTATAATGCAGAATTACTTCTTTTGAGAGCTTTCAAAGAAAAAAAATGGTATTTCTGGGTCCAGGTAAGTTGGGTTTCCCTGGAGCGAACCTGACCAGTTTGATCCCTGAACTGTTGTGATAACATTTTAGTGGCAACCCTTTAAAACCAGTTAGCAGAAAACATTTTTGGGTGTTGTACAGTCCGTATTTCATACCACAGTTACAGTGTCTGAACAAACAAAGTAACGTATCGTCCCCCAAACAGAGGCTCCTCATTGAGCTGTGCAAAAAAGCATTATTTAAGAAAGACACAGAACTGAAAGGCCCTGAACTCTGTTTGAAGGAAATTGTGGTGGACAGTAGAGAGGTGAAATATGGCCACTGAGTTACAATATGGCAAATAATTAAGAAAAGTTATTCATATGCAGGCAGAACAATAACATACGCAGTCACCATGTGATGTCAATGGTCTTTTTTTAGACACAATAACATTATTGGTTCATTCACGTTCCAGATTCACACTGCAAATAACTACGGGGGGAAATTTTTTGGCAAAATACCAACAATCTCTAATTAGTTGCAGTGCGATATTCCTAAAACACCCTGTTTGTGTGTGTGTGTGTGAGAGAGAGAGAGAGAGAGAGAGAGAGAGAGA
The DNA here is from genome assembly GCF_029633865.1 of Lampris incognitus. Taxonomy (NCBI): domain Eukaryota; kingdom Metazoa; phylum Chordata; class Actinopteri; order Lampriformes; family Lampridae; genus Lampris; species Lampris incognitus. The sequence continues at coordinate 24,727,774 of NC_079226.1, forward strand.
GAGAGAGAGAGAGAGAGAGAGAGAGAGAGAGAGAGAGAGAGAGAGAGAGAGAGACAGAGACAGAGACAGACAGAGACAGAGAGAGAGCGCGTGTGTGTGGGCATATGTGTCTGCACTCACAGGATCCCCCAACATTTAGATGTGCCATTTCTAGCAAATTAAAGGGAATACATGTTGCTGATACATCACCGAAACACAAAGTAGATTTATTGTGATGACTAACATCATCATATATGAACTTGTGCCAAACTCTAAACAGTCTGTCACTCCTCCATTTGTCCTGAGAACAGTTTGGACTTTTTCAGGTGTTGTCTTAAGGAAATTGTGTCTTTGTCTTTATCAAAGCTTTGTAAAGAATGAAGATTTGGGTGGCACAGTGGCTAGCACTGCCACCTCACAGCAAGAAGGTCCTGGGTTCGAACCCCAAGGTTGTCCAACCTTGGGAGTCATCCCAGGTCGTCCTCTGTGTGGAGTTTACATGTTCTCCCCGTGTCTGCTGTGGGTCTTCTCTTGGTGCTCCGGATTCCCCCACCATCAAAAGAAACATGCATGTTAGGGTTTATACTCTTGTCTGTGCCCCTGAGCAAGGCAATGGGAAAAGAACTGGAGTTGGTCCCTGGGCGCAGCATCAAGGCAGCAGCCCACTGCTCCTACACAGATAATAAATTTCCCCAAGGGGATTAATAAAGGAAACGTATTAACTTAATTAGAAAAAAAAATCTTGTGCCCAAGAAATGGATGTAGTAAAATATCCATTTTCAGGGCAGAAATTCCTTCATATTTCAGAATAAAAGCTTCATTATTACACAAATGTCCACATCAAATCACTGCATACAGCAAGTACAGAGCTATGCTGGCTGTACTGCAGGATAGGTCTGTACGGACGGCTCATTCATCCTTACAACAGTTGGGGAGTGATTAGCGAGGATGGAGTTGAGCTGATCAGAGATGAGCTTTTTTTGCAGACACCTGCCCAGATCCGCTTTGCTTGTTAAGAGTGGAATCCTCAAATTAATGTGTATGTTGTGTAAATATATGCTACGAGGCCCTTTGTCTGTTGAAATACACCGTACCCACACATCAGTGCCAAAATGACTCTGACCAAGTGGTTCATTGTGTACTTATTGCATAGTAAAGACAGCAGATGCTGTGTACTCAATGAAATGAAATGTAGCTAAGATAAACGACCATTTTTATTGTGATTTACAACATGCACATTGTACAATATTGTTTACTGGTCCCAAGGCACAGACATTGTGTAGAAACACACTGAGAACACCCTTTTTCCAAGAAAGCTCTTATCTCTTCTCCTTCAAAAATGACACTCCCAGGAGGTAAGTGCCAAGAGAACAGCGGATGTGGCAATTTGTACATGTGCTGGCGTATGGTTGGTTTTGGCAGCCTTTGATATTCCGAAGGGTGACAGGTTTTCCTTCCAACAGTCTGTCTCTTCTGGCCTGGAGCCATCCATGATTCAGGTAGGGCAGATGAGGATAGCTTGGCAACAACACACCATAATACATCCAGGAGAGTCTGTAAGGGTTTCAGAGTTAAGACTGTGTCCCTTACGTCACATTAGCATTACCATGTTCTCACAACCCCGCTTCCCATTTCAAACCAGTGCTGAACTTAAACGACACTCCTTCAATATGTTAAGAACCGCAGATAAACCAAAACCACAAATGAAAATTTCCCATTAGTGGACTTACGGAACATACATTATATGATATTATCAAACTCAGCCAAACAATAGTAGTGCTCTATGGGCAGAACTTTATGCTGTCTTTTTAATCAGCTGCCCTCAAAAATTGAGCACAATCGGAAAATGTGTCCATGACATGGGCCTTTCATCGGTACCAGACTATCATTATCCACGGATGATGAAATACGGTGCAGTTTGGAGGGGTCTTAAAAGGACACGTCACACAGAATGACATTTAGCCCATTTAGTGGAGCTGGGGGCTGTCAAACACAAACACAGCTGAGTAGATATCGCTTCAGCTTGTCTTCTTCTCAAAACACTTATTTTGGGGCATATGCTTTAGGATATAATGAAAGATGGGACTCTGATTATCCCTCTGGGAAAACTAGGTCGTATGTAGCAGCAGAAAACAACACAATGTGGATAAGAATGCCACAAATCAAATATGTATTGAAGGTAATACCGCAAAAAAACTGTATTAAAGATAAGATCCATACTAAGTAAAACGATTCAAGATGAAAATGCAGCATCCTCACGTTGTTACAGAGCTCCTATTGGCTTGAAAAATATTCTTGCTACACTGATTTTTGATCATTTATTGTGCAAGTTCAGCTCTTTAACAGGCCAGGAGAGCAGCATACATGTGCTCTAAGGGGAGGGCGCCTGTGGATGCTGGTCCCAGACCAGATTCATGACTTATACTGAATATTTGACCCAACCTCAACCCAAACCTTATCCCAACTTCCATCACTAGAAGTCATACTTAAACCTCAATTCACCCCTTCCTCTAACCTTAACCACTAGAAGACAGTGCCTAAACCTAACTGAAAATCTGAACAATTTAGAGGGAGGGGAAAAAAAACGGCAAATGGGAGCTGTGTTGAAACAGTGTAGAAAACTGGTCTGGGACCAGCATCCATGGGCAACTTGACCCTTTACCCACATATATGCAGGAAATAAGAAAATGTGTCTCATGGGCTGCACATCAGTACTTTTACAGAGCAAAAGTCGACATAGCATTATTCATTGTCTAAATAAATAGCAGATGTAGAGAAGGAAGTACATATTTACAGAAACATGTTCAGATTTGCTCATTTGCATACTTGTAAGCATGATAAAATGGAGGAGACGTGTCCAGACATACAAATGTACCTATCAATTTTGTGACTAAACCTGCTAAAATTGGGTAATATTTTTGAAATTAAAACCAAAAGTGAAGGGCAGTTTTAATTTCTCGCTCCACTGCCTACGGGTACCTGCCATTCAGTTTTCCTCGGGGAAATGAACAATAAAGCCAGGTTTGTCTGAGATTTGAGCATTCATAACGCTACTATTGTAAGATCACCGTGGTCTTGACTATCTCTAAGAGGAACTGGTCAGTTTGTGTTTATTGTTCTCTACTCCACACTGGGGACGACTGACAACAAGTCAGGCTGCTATTGAAGCCCACGGGGGATATTTCCCTCTAAGGGTTCTGTCTGCAATATGACATCAACACTATGAGTCTGAGAGGTTCGTCTGGGTAGTGTAGCGGTCTATTCCATTGCCAACCAACACGGGGATCCCCTTGTTACCTCCGGCTTGGTTGGGTATTCCTACAGACACAATTGGTTGTGTCTGCGGGTGGTAAGCCGGATGTGTGTATGTCTCCTGGTCGCTGCACTAGCGCCTCCTCTGGTCGGTCGGGGCGCCTGTTCGGGGGGGAGGGGGAACTGGGGGGAATAGCGTGATCCTCCCATGCGCTACGTCCCCCTGGCAAAACGCCTCACTGTCAGGTGAAAAGAAGCAGCTGGCGACTCCACATGTATCGGAGGAGGCATGTGGTAGTCTGCAGTAGGCCTGCACGATATTGACAAAAACATGCATTGCGGCGATGTAATCTTTTGCGATATATTGCACGATATATTGCGTTATATTAAACAAGGCGTGGGTAGTAAAAAAGTGCATGCACAATAATGCACATTCATTCTTTTTGCTATAGGAGGTGGAGTCTGTGGCCAAAGCATTGCGACCTGAACCAGTCGTTCAGAGCGGCCGCCCTGATCATGTTTGACGCGTTGTCTGTTGTGATGCAGACTAGTCGGGTTTCTTCTAGCCCCCAAGCAGCCAGCGCTTCTCTTAACCCTGTTGCGATGTTTTCACTTGTGTGATCCTCTGGGAAAAACGCGGTTTGCAGACAGCGAGATTTCAGCTTCTTCAGTGATAAAGTGGACTATTGCACTGATGTGGGGCTCTGTTGTCGCTGCATAGTATTCCACTTGTGCCAGCTCTCGGTCTACTTCTGCCTTGCATTTGTCGTACAGCCCTGGGATTGCGATTTGGGAAAAATAGGTCCGCGATGGTATAGCGTAGCGCTTGTCGAGTGTGCGGACCATCTTCTGAAACCCGTCTTTGGTAACTGTGTTGAGTGGCATCATATCCTTGGCGAGATGAAAGGTTATGGCTTTGGCGATTTCGATCTGCCGTTTGGATGTTTGAATTTTACGACCGCGATGAGTCCGCGCTGCTGACACTGGTGCGCGGCGCGGACTCATCGCGGTCGTAAAATCTGAGTTTTGCGCGCACAGGGCTTGCGGACGTCCGCTTTTAGTCCGGCGGAGTCCGCTCCGCGTACGTTCCGCCCGAGTATGTTTGGGCCTTAACTCTCCTTTCTCTGGCTCTGCCATTTTTCATTTCTCCCGAACACACGTGGATTGGTCTTCTTCATTTATGCGCACGCGTAGCACTAACGTTGCTAGGTAACGTCAACGTGTCTAGACGGGCCTGAGTTGAGCGACGAAGAAGTAGAAGAAATAAAAAATAACAGAGTGAGGGGTGTTGAGAGTTTGCTGCTAAAAGAAAGTCGACAGAGCAAAAATGTTGCAGTGTGACATGAGTTTGAGTACCTTAGGCTACATACTAGTAGGAAAAATATCGCAGGCCCTGCGATGTGACTATTGCACATGCGCACATCGCGATGACGATGCATAAACGATATATCGTGCAGGCCTAGTCTGCAGCCCTCCCCGGATCGGCAGCGGGGGTGGAGCAGCGACTGGGACAGCTCGGAAGAGTGGGGTAATTAGCCAGGTACAATTGGGGAGAAAAAAAAACAAAATACCGTGAGTCTGAGAGCTTAGCTTGTAAAGACCGAGTCATAGTCGAGTGAGGCTGTGAGTGACCCGGCATTGGGTCACAGTTAAGGCAATGAAAGAGTGAAAGGGTTAACTTGCTGAGATGATCTATGACTTCTTATTGCTAGCAAGGCCAGAGTGCATTAACACAAGCGCAGATTAGCAGCTGTACTGCCACCTCCAGTACCCCTGCCGCTTGAAAGAGAACAAAAGTAAATCTTAAATATTAACAAATGAATTTTGGATTTCTTCTTGTGTGCGTCCAGCGTCACACTAGCTCTTAATGCATTTAATGGTATTACGTTGATTTTAATGCCAATGGAAAATCCTCTGCATGAAGGCACTTGACTCATCATGGTCAGGATTTGTAATCTTGCCGTTTTGCGTAATGCTTCTCGTTCCACTGCAGTCTTTCCCGGATTTAGATTAGAGTGACCACAGATTAGGATTACAAACAACAGGCAATGGGGTATATTATTTTTATGCTTTAAAATTTGTTTGTTTATTGACTTCTAACTGGCCCAACATGACCCCGAACTTAAAGTGGACCATGGAAAGTGTGAGACACACTACGAGCTTCGATATGAACAAAAAGCCTCTTAGCCCCAAGTAAAGTCCTTGGCTGTTGATTTACAATCGATTACAGGAAAAAAAATTTCTGGGGTTTCACCGTACTGAGAAGCGTATCCAGTGATTGCCAAATACTGCTTTGCACATCTATAAGGAATTTGACTTGGTTGGATGCCAACATAAAAACACAGGACACCACATCATATCATATTGTGGTAAATAAGACTATCTGATAATATCTAAGTTTAGTAAGCAGGGGACTAAAGGAATGTGGGGTGTAATAGAAATCTTCTTTTAAAAAATGAGCTATTAATATCACAGAGGGAAAACCTGCACATAGTGAGTCTTCACTATGTGCTAGTCACATATTGATTATTGTGCTAGTTCATTAATAACACTACTGATCATGTTCAGGTTTTATTGATGCCAAGACAAAGGAGTCGGCTCTTAAGTGGTAAGACTAGAAGAAGTGTTAAGAGTGAACACATAACAAGAGAAGAGTATGATGACAGTACCTGTGACTCTATGGATGTCAAGTGAGCGAAGAAGTAAAATAATGTCCATCTTTGCAAAATGAGGATTAGCGATAGTGCAGGTAGTTTTGACAAGTCAATATTAGTCTACTAAATACTAACTACACAGCTTAAAACTATATTAACTCAATTATCTCCTTAGGGAACATGGAGGTCGGTGCCAGATAACAAGGAGGGAATGAATGCCACTTAATGTCTGGTGCAGGAGGGCTATCAGTTATGCACAGTGTGTGTGCCTGTGTGTGTGTGTGGTGAAGTGTCTTTCTGTCATGTGCAATACCTCCGACACCAATCGTCCAATTTGGATGAAACTTGGGGCAAAGATGCATCCTGACACCGTGCTCTGGCATTTACAAAATACCAATGATCGGCCTGAAATGGCACCCCTGTAGAGTAAAGAGAACCCACTTTCAGAATACAACTTTTTCAAATAAAAATTTCTCACCATTGCATCCCCCCACCTCAACAGTCTTGCCCCTTGGAGCATTAAGCTCCACAAATTTATATTTCCTTCCAATTTAACCAACACACTTTCTCTGATTCACCGGCATAACCTTAACAGCTGGAAGTAATCTTTTACCGTGACATAGCATGGACATTACACTATGCGACATGCATTAATTCAATATATAAAGTGTAGCACAACCTTCACCTGAGTGTAGATTCAAACTTGCATGCAGCCATATCATCACAGTATCTTTGAGAGGGGATACTTAACCTGAATTGACTCCAGAATAACCACAAGAGCTGCTTTCCAACCAGAGGACGGGAAGGGATTTCCCCCCCCCATCTTTTTAAATCAGTGAAGCATATCAAATCGAGGCTATCACATCAGCAGAAGCGTTGCAGGGTTTATAAGGCTGACGTGCCTGCTTTGGCCTACGAGGGGTGGTGTTGCCCTGCTTGCAGCGGGCAGCGAGGGAGCATGTCGGATGACAGAGGAGGGGTAGAGGAGAGGGCAGCTGAGGTAAACGGCGGGGTGGCAGCCGCAGCCTAAAGCCTTTTACTACAGCTGTAGCCTCACTACAGCCCCGGCAGGGTAATCTAATCAGCTGTTTGAGAGAGTCTGTCTGTCCTGGCAAGCTCTGATTCTGTCTCACCCCTCTGAAAATGGGAGAGCCATCACTCCTCACCTTCCAGATTCTCACCCCATCTCCCTATCTTCAGTCAGGTATGTAGAGGTTTGGAATCAAGTGATGAGCACCGGCTTTTTTTTTTTTACGCTGCAGGAAAACATGATTGGACGGTGTTTTTTTGTTTCTTTCTTTCTTTTGTTTGTTTATTTTGATCATCTCTTTTATCAATGACTGCATATCCACAGCCCATGTCTTGTTGGATGTGGTTGTGGGAATATCACGAAATGCATTTATCATGCATAGCATGTATTTATCACCCTGGAATGATGTTTATATTTCCTTTTATTTTTATTTTTTTCTTCCCAAGTGATAAAACTCTGCTCCTTCCACATCACTGAGGTCGTGGTTTATTTCCTGGTCTGTATGGTTGGATATTGCTGTTTAAAGTTGCATCACCTTTCATTGAATTTCATAAGACCTGCTCTGATTGACCCATCTTTATCATGAAGCTTTAATCTCTGGGAGGTTGGAGGTATCAGAAAGACATCAGCTTCCTTGTGCTTTTCAGCCATTAACTTTAGTACATGTCAACTCCCACACAAAAATGCATTTTTATGTAAGTGTGCAGCGAAAGAATAATATACATCCTGAAGCATTGTAAAATATTTCCTGAATAGGGGATGTCAAAGACATTCCTCGGCTAGCTGGTAATGCCTTTGGTTGTGATGCCTTTGGTGCCCTGGCTAATTGCTTTGGTGCCCTGGTAAAAGTAGGTGTCATCCAAGGCAAAGTTGCTTTGCCCTAAAAACAACGAATTTTGAACCCTGATTACAACCTCTTCTATAAAATACGAGGTGATGTTTTAAACTTACAATGGTAAACTGAAATACAGTCTTAAAACTGGAAATCCCCTATGGCCGATGGAAAGAAGAGTTGGACCGGAGGTGTCGTGTACAACACGATCACATTTCATGTAGGCCTGACATTCCCATCGAGAACTATCTAAAGCACAATGTAATTCCCTTTTTATCATCACTGAAGATAACATGTTTCCGAGTCCTATGAGTCATGAGTTTATCGCCAAATGACTAGCTATTTGGTCACAAATTACAGCTGTTTAATATATGCGCTTTATTTTCTCTAAAATGTGTGAATCATGTTTTCCACTGCAAATCACACTGAGGGCCACACAGGGTCTGCAAAAACTCTGGACCACCCCTACAATTCATTGCCATCTGTTCATGTTGAAGCCAAACTAGGTTGCATGAAATGAAATTGTCCTGAGTTGTAGTCACTTTGGTTTGGGTGTAAATCACATGGAAGGAAGCAATTTTACTGGGTTTCACTTGGGTCATCCCTTGATTAGTTATCTAACTGGACGGCACTGTGGCCCAGTGGTTAGTGCTGTCACCTCACAGCAAGAAGGTCCTGGGTTCGAACCCCGGGATTGTCCAACCTTGGGGGTCATCCCAGGTCGTCCTCTGTGTGGAGTTTGCATGTTCTCCCCGTGTCTGTGGTGGGTTTTCTCCGGGTGCTCCGGATTCCCCCACCATCAAAAGAAACATGCATGTTAGGGTTTATACTCCTGTCTGTGCCGCTGAGCAAGGCAATGGGAAAAGAACTGGAGTTGGTCCCCGGGTGCTGCATGAAGGCGACAACCTACTGTTCCTAGCTAGGATGGGTTAATTTGCAATAACTGAATTTCCCCAAGGGGATTAATAAAGGAAACTTAATTTTTAACTTAATTTTAAGATTCTTGCTAAGCACTTTGATTTTCAGCAGCTATCTAATAATGCAAGATGGGAATGAATGAGCAGTGCTTTTTATAACACCTGAACATCTACTTAAAATTAATACTCATCTGAAGAAAAAAAACACCATTCAATCTCACCTGGGTGGAGTTCTTTACATTATTTACTGCAAAAGTGTATGTAAATTAAATATTTGCAATGTATGATATGCTGGTTTTTGGCCATATAAGTATAAGTCATGTTGAGAATATATGACGTCAGAGACAACTGGCGAGTCATCTGCTGTGCAGCCATTTCACCAGGCTGTATTCCAGTTTTTCTTCAGAGAAAATGATGTTTACACTATTTGTGCATCACTTGCTGCCAATAACGCCAGCTCACACAGGCTTATCTCGAATGCTAATGCTCATCTCTGACCACTGTAATGGGAATACTGTTGTTATATTGCATTTGGAGTGCCTTCCACAACAAACATCACTGCAGACAGCATGCATTGAATCACCAAACCCCTTTGTAACCTCTCATAGTTTGGGTTTCACCGCAAAGGGGTTATCAGTTTGAAATATTGACTTTGCAGTTCACCTTTTTTTTTCCAGCTGTATTTGGTTGTCATAATAAGGACTAATGGTGATCGGTGTGCACTCCTCCCACACACGAGCCTGTCTTCTTGACATGTGCAGTTTTACGGGTCTTGTCTCCCACCCATGTGGTATACATGTTCAAACCGGCACATAACGTTCTTCACATTTTATTCTCAGATCCTCACACATTCAATCCCATCATTTATCAATTTGAGATGAAAAAGCATTTTAATGAAGACCATCTTTGGTGGTTACTGAAAGTTTCAAAGAGATGTTTAAGCTTATCCCGGGTGAGAAGTAAGCAGTCAAACGGAAGTGGAACATCTGAGGTTGCACACATGCATTGGTGCTGTTATTCGGACCTCAAACTGAGACCTGAGCCGAGGCAATGTGGGGATGGACATCTGCAGGGGCACAAAATGGGCATCGATAGCAAGAATTCAGGTCAACAACCTGAGTTATCATCACAGCGTTGTATGAAAGACAAAAACATAAAAAAACAAAACAAAACAAAAAAACAAACAAAACAAAACAAAACAAAACAGGGGTGTCCAGGTGGCGTGGCAGTCTATTCCGTTGCCTACCAACACAGGGATCCTGGTTCGAATCCCCGTGTTACCTTCGGCTTGGTCGGGCGTCCCTACAGACACAATTGGCCGTGTCTGCGGGTGAGAAGCTGGATGTGGGTATGTGTCCTGGTCGCTGCACTAGCGCCTCCTCTAGTCGGTCGGGGCGCCTGCTTGCAGCGGAGCGGGAACTGGGGGGAATGGCGGGGAACAGGCAAACAGGTGAAACTCCTCACTGTCAGGTGAAAAAAAGCAGCTGGCGACGCCACATGTATCGGAGGAGGCATGTGGTAGTCTGCAGCCCTGCCCGGATCGGCAGAAGGTGTGGAGCAGCGACTGGTATGGCTCAGAGAGCCGGGTGATTGGCCAGGTACAACTGGACAGAAAAAGGTGGTGGTGGTGGTGGTGGTGGTGGTGGTAGGGGGGGGGGCATGGAAAACAACGTCTATCAATTTCCACTTAATGGCTTGATTTTGAACTAGCCACTACAAAGTACGGTTTGGTGTTATCGTGCACCTTTTCGGTATCCAGCAAGCAAGTTTGTGAACTTCACTGTTTTCTCCTTCTTTTTCCTCTGAGGTGTACTTCTTTCCAGATGGCACGTATGCAGCGTTAACAGTTGTATAAGAGCTGTAATTATGTTGGGGACACTCACCACTATGTTCAAGACCACTCTGGCGATGCTGGCGGCAGTCAGCTGTTCCTCATATGGATTGCATCACCATTACACCCATACTCAAGTCTTCTCTGCTATTACTGAAAACTTGTCCCAACAGGAACAGAAACACAACCTGTCATTACCGCTAAACAATGGCTAGCTGTTTACACTTGGGACTTGATAAAACAGAAAAAAGCGTGTATACAGCAGACAAACATCTTGGGTGGTATGAAAGAGTTAAGGTAAGAATGTACAATGGCATAACATACATACCTGCTTTCTCCTTGGGTCATTAGAGTCTCTATGCTGACATCAGAGTTATCGTGGGCAGTGGAGAGTTGATAAGTTTAAAAGATGAAATGGGGCGGCCGGCAACATCATGAGAACTAAACGGAAAATCACAGGGCAATTAGAAAAAGATAAATTTTAACTGCAGGTTTAATGGCAGGAGTGCCCTGCAGGCAAGCTGTACATGATGAAGCAAAGTTTGATCCACAAACAGTCTGCATTGAAAGCCAGGAGCCTGCCAAGCACAACATGCAGAATCCACAGATGGCAGTGGCTAGAGAAGAATATGACAGCCGTAATCACTCATGTTGCTTTCATTGCATGGGGGGGGGGGATGACAATGCCTTGTTTTTCACATGGGCTAAATCAGGTAAAAGTAAAACCTCCAGGCATGTGAGGATCTTGTGTACTAAGGTTGTGCCAGTTCAGCATACTGTATATAGCGGGAAGACACGATGAACACGTCTTGCACATGGAGATGAGTAGGAGGGACTGCGCTGCAACTGCCATCACAACTCCACACCTCTCAAGTATTATTAGTCCCTAGTTTATTTTAAGGACGGTTCCTTTCCACTAAAGGAAAAGAGACTTTGATAATAACGTGACGTTCAGATGGCTCTCTGGCCTGAGAGATGGCGTGATATGGGTCAGGGTCCAGCACTGAGTGAAAAACAAACTGCTGGTGTCGTTTTGTGATCGGCTGGGGCTGAATGAAGACCTCGGAGATGTCTTGCAGTGTGGCCTCTCTTCATTTGTACTGCAGCCGGGACTCGGTGCAGCTTATTATGACCCGTCTAAATCAAGGTTTAGAAAACAAAGTGCCAGTCAGTGGAAAGAGACACTTGGCTCTCTTAAAATCCGTCTTACTCTCCAGAACAAAGATCGACATGAATGAGGCTCTTGGAAATGTTTGCACCCTTACTTCCTAGTTATTATTTAGTGTTTGTTCATTAGCAATATTATTGTTGTTTCTCTTTTACCTTCAGCAATATGAGTGACAGAAACATCCGGCTGTTTGACTCATCACACGCCCACAGCTTTGGTTAATGGGAAGTCACATACTCATGATGTTGTAAGATGTTTGGGGCTTTTTTTCATCGGAAATCAACCAACCCTTCCTACTCAGCATTATTCAGTGAACAACAAATGAGGATGTTTGAGGTTCATGTTCTACATTTTAAACAATAATACACCACATTATTTACCAGCTGTGGAGATGTATGTATGTGTGGAGCTCGGGTGCTTGTTCCAAATGTTGACACAGAAAATCCAAAACTCAGAAACGCTTGAATATAAATATACCAAATACAATTTGCTTGCAAAAAAAAAAGTTGCAAAAATTGTGGAAATGGTTGTTGATATCAATGCTCTGCGTGTGTGTGTGTGTGTGTGTGTGTTTGTGTGTGTGTGGAGAGCACGTATAATTCCAATCCCAAAAGATTATTCAATTTATTAAATTATATAATAGATGTCTGTCTTGTATAGAAATATGTGATTTTATAGGAATTTATGAATTGTGTTACTCACGTATGATTAATTAGACAAATGATTATGACTTACAAAGGCTTACACCCTCTGTTAGGATAAGAATAGGACAGGCTACAGTATGAGCGTAATGCTGAAATCTGTATCAAAGTTAAAATGACCTCAGATGCAGGAAGATGTTCTTTGCCTCAAATTTCATTTGAACTTCAGACAAGTAAAGCGTCCACTCTGTAAAATGGAGCCATCACCACAAGAGCAAGGTTATTCAACGGACATTCACCCTAATTATAAATCAACCTCACGCTGCTCGCTCGCTCTCCCTCTCTCCCTCTCTCTCTCTCTCTCTCTCGCTCTCTCAATCCCTTTCTGTCTTTAGCCCACAACCACTCGCAGCCAAATGCTTTGGTTCATCTGAGGTAAATCAGAGCCGGGTAAACAATCACAACCACGGGGGTAGAGTTTAGAAAGGCACTCTAAAATGTCTTTTTAATCAGCTTGAGAGTAAATTTGTGTATAAATGAGCAAATCACTTCAAATTGTTTGATGACTCCACACGTTCAGTGTAAATATGTTGTGGATAAAGCTGCTGCAGCATGTGCGGTATTGCGGCCAGCTAAGGTAAGAGCATCCCAAGTGTTTTACCTTGTCACATAGTAAAATGTTGAAGGGAATCCACAATGTAGAAATGCTGTGAAATAGTACAAAGTGCTGCTGGTCTTCAAACTCATATATAACTAATATTCGCTAACAGTGTAGAGCAGCTTATTCAAATTTGTCCTTAACATCTTCCGCAGTGCTGAGGGTATTAGAGGCACTGGCGCACCCTCTCAATCCTGGACCCGATCTGCACTAATGCATGGTGACCCTTTGTCCTCGGAGCAACAAGCCCATGTCCTTAAAAAGATCACAACCGCGGTCAACACGCTTGATGACTTGACCTGCTTGATTCTGATGTCCAAAGAAAGCTGAATAATGGAGCTTTAGCAAAAAAGTTCAATCAGGAAGACTATCTTTTGCATGCATAGGCATGTAGTTATATTCCTTATTTCACCCTGCCATCCTCATCTCTCACGCATGCTAACTCATATGTTCCCTTGCTGTCATTGTGTGGGGTTGTTAATTGAGTTATCAACTGATCACGTCACCTGTTCTCATCTATCCAATAGCACACAGGTGTGCTATTGGATCACGATCACGGATGTGTAGACTGTTAGCCCTTGGCTAACAGGGTCGGACCCTTTAGTTGACCGGTTAGCGTGACCCTGAATTCTCGCCACATTGGTGCCAGTGGTGGGACGCATATGCGCTCAGAGGCGGGAGGGAGTTGGTCTGCTGAAGCGCTTCCGGAAGGAGTGGGGTAGTGTAACAGTGTAACGACCACGGCTGTGTAGACTCGCTAGCCCTTGGCTAACCAGTCAACTATGTAAAGGTTCCGACCCATTAGCCGAGGGCTAGCGAGTCCACAACCCGCCCATGGTGCAGGTTGATTCCCGGCTGCCCCCTGAATTCTTGCTACACTATCACCTTGCTGCTGTCTTTTTTAAATATGTTTCTCTCTCCACTTCTAGTGCGTTCGTGCTGCTGTTATGCGTGCCCCTCCACCTCCCCATCACTGCATAGTCCTCGCAGATTTATCAGCCTTATCATCTCAGCAGAAGTCATCAGCCACCACCAGCAGTGTCTGGACTCCATGTGGGGATTTATTATGCTGCTCCTCAGGGCTGATGCCTCTCAATTTAAAAATCTTCCTGTTGAGTCTAAGCGCCAAAGAATTTCTTGGCATGTATTCATTTCCACTACATCATCTGTTATAATAAACATTGTCTTTACTTCATTCACTATGTCTCTCCTGTTTGAACTATTCTAAGCACATCTGTGTTTCTTTGCAACCAGCATCACGGGTTCAGGAGGACAGTAGCTTAGTGGTTAGCATCAGTTAGCATCGGCCTCGGGGCAACAGGGTCTATGGATAAATATCTGCCCTTCTGTTAGGAGGTCCCCCACTCCTAGTGCAAAGCAAATAGTGTTTTTCGATTTCAATTCAATTTTGGAAATCAATTTCGATTTTGATTTTGATTTCATTCTTTAACATAAGTTTTGACTGTGGCCAGTGTGACTGCTTAAAAAAACGCAGCTTCGGTTTGAACCGATGTCATTCGATTTGTTTTTTAAACATCCAAAATCAACCAAAATGTTGTTTATCACTCAGCACTGCACTTTGGGTTTGTGTGGGTTTCCGTCCAGCGCCTGAAAGACACGCCTGCCAGGTGAAGCGAAGAAAATCATTTGTTCGTCAGCAGAGGACAGGAAGAGATGGAAACGGACGATCCGCTGTGGCGACCCCTAACGGGAGCAGCCAAAAGTAGCAGTAGTAGCTATAAATTTGAGCGCGTCTGCGTGTTTGCCCTGCAATAAACTGCTGACCTGGCCGGGTGGGTTCTCCTGATTTCAAGTTCAACTTTATTGTCACATATATTAGAATACAACGTAATTCTTGTGAAATTTCTGTAAGAGAAAAATGTTCTGTTCTCAGATCAGCGTTTGACATGTCGTTCCTGGACTGTCATATCATTTATCCAATCAGATCCATGGATTTTAAAAACGGGTGTTAGAAGGATGAGGGTTAGACTTAGAGTCAGACTAATAAGGTCAAGGTATCAAATGCTGATCTGAGAACATCTCTCACTTGCAGAAATGAGGACATTCTGTCTGAAGTCCTTCCTCTGCCTTCAATCCAAAGTGTGCTGGAATTGTTTCCACCCACCGGGACCCTGAAAATAAGTAATAACGTAAAGCAAATGGCTAGATCACCAGTGCAAAATTGTGTTGGGGACACTCGTTTAAAAAAAAAACTTATTAAAAGCATTCCCTATACTCTACTGCACCTTCTGTACATTTTTGCAAAAAAAGTCAAATCAGCCATGATTTTGACAAAATTTTTAGTCAGTTCCTGTGATTCCAGATGGAGGCAGGAGGTTGTATGTCTGTATCTGTGTTTGCACGTGTGTGTGTGTGTGTGTGTGTGTGTGTGCGTGCGTGCGTGCGTGCGTGTGTGTGTGAATAAGCCCACGTGAGTATGTGTGAATATGCCCGAGCCTTCCCCTTTGCCTTTCCAATTGTCCAGACCACACCCTGAGGTGAAATGAGTCCAGGGTAGCAAAGGGGGCCTTGCATTGTGGTGGCTGAGCTTAGGAAGGATTTAAACACTACTACTTAGCGGCTCTTAACCTCACTGACCCTTTTGGGCCTGATACAAATCCTGTTGTGCCAGAGAATTACATTAAGCCCTGGCTTTGAACCAAGGTCCCAGTGATCACATGGAGTGGAACATTTGCAGTAGATTTTTTAGCTCTCTTACACTCGCTAACTTGGTCGGCTACCCCTTGACCTTGTGTTATGTAGTGAACGGATGTGATGACCTCATCATGCCCTGATGCTGCACGAGCTGCTAGGGTTGGACTTGGATATAGGGAGGTGAAGGTAAAGGTGGGCAGATGCAGATGTTACGTGTGATTTTGATTAAGGATTAGAAAAAGAAAAGTAAGACAGTTTTTCAACTGGATGCTCAGCGCCTCTCCACAGATGTTAAGATGTCAAATCAGTATCACACAGCAGTCTCTGTGCAGCTAGTTCCCACCATGTGCTGTCGCAGCTGAAAAATCTGGAATTTGGAAAACCGGGAAAGACCAGTATTTCCATCTATGGACAACTTGGGAAAAATGAAAAAAAAATGTCTGGGAAAGTTTTGGTCAGTCATTGAATCTTATTTCTATACTGCATACAAAATAAGATCAAACCGCTCTTCCTCTGCATAAAACAATCATATTATAAATTTCACAAGAGGATGATTCAACTTTTCACAAGGTACAGAAACAAGTGAAGTTAGGGTCATGTTCAAGTTACAGATTAAACCTGCAAAATTAATGTATGAATGAATGTATAAATTATTGACCGTGGACAACTCCATGGTCCGAAATTACTTTCAAAAGCCGGCTTTCATCACCACTTTTTGAATAAATGCCTGTGCCTCTTCATCGGCCACACCGCCTCAACTCATGGATAAGTTAAAGTGATGAAGCAATGTGAACTTATTTATTATGTTAGATGTGGATACTTCCTCGAAATGACCATGATTTATCATAAACTGGCAGCTTGCCTGTAGATGCATGCTTGCACGGGCTAGTTTCAGCCGCTTGGATGCGTATTTATCGTCATGTTGCTTTTTACTCATTACTTTAGATATTATAAACTTGTTGCGTGAGGTTTGTGTTGCAGCAGGTGAGAGACTGGGGGTTCATTTTAACTTAAATAAACTCATATAGTACAACCAACAATTGGAGATTGATTGTTTCAGTAGCGGGCTCAGATGTTTGATTAGTGCTGCATTTGCAGAACAGTGACACGGGCATATTTATTGAATGATAGCTTGCCATGATTTTTGTCTTTGTCACTGACATTACTTCAGTCAAGTCATTTACAGTTATTCATAAACAAGGGTGTTCATTAGCAATCTTTTTTAACCGATTTATAGCTATATTACCCCATATTTTCTCTGATTTGCAGAAGTTGAGGAATATTTAGCTGGTTATTTGCCATTATCTACCAAACTATGTTAAAGGGGATTGTGAACCTTTTTTAACCTTCTATTGTTAGCTAAAAACATGTTGAAATTGACCTTGGATGGTAGAACTGAACGTCCTCATTATGAATTCAATGAGATGGCGGCACAAATTCATGTTTGAGGCAGCCTCACCCAGTACCATCCATGCAGGGTCTTTGTCCACGTCTGTATCTAAGTTTTTTGTCTTTGTTTGATAGCTGGGAGAGCTGGCGCTGGATCAGCTGGGAGAGCTTGGTTTGCTGCATCCTGTGGGCCCAGGGACCACGGCTCTGCCCGGAGCTGCACCCAAAGAGCAAACACTGAGGGCTGTCTGACAGGACGCGGAAGTGGGGCAGGCTAAGCTAACTGCTAGCCCATGCAGACCGGCAGTTCCGATAACACTGAGGGTGGTCTGGTGGCGGCCTCACCTGGCGTTGACTGTGTTTTTGGTTTCGTCGTGTGGAGTGCGGGGAAGTGTGTTGAAGGTGTCTGGCTGGGAGAGCTGGCGTTGGATCAATTGGGGGAGCCTGGTCTGCTACATCTGGTGGGCCCAGGGACCACAGCCCTCCCTGGGGCTGTGCCTGAGGAGGAAACACCAACGGTGGTCTGAGAGGACGCGGAAGCGGGACGGGCTAAGCTAACTACTAACCCATGCAGACCGGCAGCTCCAAGTCATCCTAGCTGGTGTTTGTTCTCTTGGACAGTGAGTTTGATATATGTGTTCTTGTATGTAACCCCTTTTTCACTGGCGGGCAACGCCAAGCACATTTAAACAAGACAAAAGCCTAATGCTACCAGTTACTAAAGTGTTACAATACAAATCAATAGCGCAACCGGTTCCTGAGTTCTCAGCGGTGGAATGGTGAGCTGGTTGAACCTCCTGTGTACTAGTAGGGTAGTGCCACTAATGACAATATTAGTGATAATTGATAATAGAAATAATTAACCAAGATAATAATAAATTTAGTAGCGCGGTGCCTCCACTGTGAAAATACTACACCTACCTAAGGCTAGTGAATGGTGTATCTTCCCGGAATTAAGCAAACATGTGGTTAATGCAGATCTTATAACCCTGCTGTGTACTGAATTACTGTACAAGCTCATTACCAGCACTCTATAAGTAACCTAGGCTTTGCATATGCGGAAAATGAGCTGCCAATACACCCGACACATAATTAATAATAATAGGATTTATTTGATAATAATGAGAGGGAGAGAGAGAGAGAGAGAGAGAGAGAGAGAGAGAGAGAGAGAGAGAGAGAGAGAGAGAGAGAGAGAGAGAGTACCACACGAGTGTAGTATTGTTGATTAAATAAACATTAATTGAAATTACACAGGGTGTGACAACCGGTCACAGTAAACAGGAAGAAAGTATCAAAAGAACACAAAAATACCCGGTGCTTTCCGTTGGGGCCCGTTGGTGCACATTAAAGCAGTTCTCTGAGCGGAGGGCAAGGCAGCCACCGCTACGATGCCCGGGCGACAAGATAAAAGTGTGTGTGTGTGTGTTAGTATAAATGAAATTTTCGGGTTACTCACAACCCATCATTCCCTCGACCGGGAGGCTGTGTGCAGTCCAGAGGATGGAAGGCGTAGTGCTAGCCTAGCAGCTGGCAGGTGTCGGCTCCCCGGTAGCGGCCTCCACCCGCAAGATGGCCACAGGTTGCAATGTTCAGACAACCCTGGCGACGATAGTGGTCCTCCGGTGGGCCCAGCGCCGGAGAGCAGATGAAGCCTCTTTGAACAGCAGACAGGTCCCAGGAATGGAGCAGAGCGGCTCCCCTAGTTAGATCACCGTCCAGCGCAGCCCGATGACTTCTGGCTAGCCTCCACAACTCTAGTCGGCTAACACACTAGCACTGGATGCTAGATCCACTTAGCTAGCTAGCGGCGACACTGGCTATGGGGCATAAACAAAATAATCGGACTAAAACAAACCCCACCAGCAAGCATATGACCCCGGGCCAATCGCAACACTCCTCAACTCAAATGCGGGCCTAGTACACGGGCTGTGTATAAAGTCTCCGCGAAACGGGTACTGAGACGGAGCAGTAGAAAAAAATGGACGTCTCTCCTTGGAGTCTCGCTTGGAATCTCCAACTCCTCCCTTTCCATGAGGAGATTGACCGTTGCGAACCTCGCGATTATGTGGGCATAACAACTTCACACCACATCATTGGCTAATAACAAATTTCAAATAAAAATACAAAGAACAAATACATTCCATTGGTCCACATGTTTAGAAACCCACAAGAACATAGGAAATATCCAAGACACAAAGCATGCTGGTAAATAAAGTACCACAAAGTATGTACAATAGATTTTAGAGGTCCTTACATGTAAATTTGGGATATGTGTTTTTGTCTTTGTGTTGCACTGCCATGAGCTGGGGAAACAAAATGACAAATAAAGTGTTCCTGATTCCTGAGATGCATCACATGGTGGCTTTGAGTGAGAAAATCTATGCACATTACGAGCAACCTCCTCTATGATCTGCCTGCTTAATATGGGGGCATCGATGCTTCATGCACCTGTTTGATATCGGCATCAGCCAACTAAACCGTCTGCGTACACGTCTGAGAAGTTGGACTGCAGCACCACCAACTTCAGTCTACCACACACACCACCATCACTGTCTTCTTCATCTACGCCCCTCTGTTCATCTTGCTCAAAATGTGAGTAGGCAGAGACAGGCTTAGAAACAAGCACCTACTTTCTCGAACCAAAGGTTTGGTTTAAATGAAGTGAATGCTACGCTGTACAGCAGTTGGGAAAACGCAACATGAATCACTCTGCTACATTTGATGGTACCGTCTTATCTCCAGCAGCAACTAATGGTGTTGTTTTTACTAGCGATGTGGTTTCCGACATTGCTACGGCAGAGCCCGATTAGAGGTTCCATACAAATGCACCTAAATTTACAAATTTCACACAAAAACGTTTTGTCACATTTGCCTCATGTAATTTTCTCCTTATTGAGCTGGAGGGCATTTGTGGTTTTCTTTCTTTTTATCTGTGGATTTTGTTCATTTCATTTGAATAATACGAATTTTTGACGCATAATAAGAAACCCCTAAGCTCTATTTTTTTTTTTGCAAGCCATTACACAGAACAGAGCCTCCTGTCATTTTCATTTTCATTTAGTCTTTTAACAACTGTGTGGCACCCATGTGAAAGGTAATGGGTGATTATCTACCACAATTTCAGGCAGAGAACAGACAGTACATAATATGGTACTAACAGTGAAGCAAAAACAAAATAATAATAATAATAATAATAATAATAATAATAATAACAATAACATCGGCTGTAGTTTTCGAAAGAGTGCTACTAAAATATTCACCCTTTGCTTTAATTTGATCATGAAAAATGCAAAATGCATGTGATCGTACTGGAGTCAATACAGAATAAAGGTGCTGCTAATAATGATTTGTGATTTCACTTTTTTTCAGTCATGCTCTCTCTGGACGCAAGCTGTCTGAAAAAACACGAATAGACTGAAATTCTCTGAAGGTTATTTATATATATATATATATATAGAGAGAGAGAGAGAGAGAGGGGGGGGGGGGGAGAGGGAAAGAGGGAAGGAGAGAGAGGGGGAGGGAGAGCGTGAGAGAGTGAGAGAAAGAGAGAGGGAGAGAGCGAGAGGGAGAGAGCCTGAGAGTCTTGCCCTAGGGAGTGGTGAAATTAACAGACGTCTTCCTTTAGCCACAGGAAGTAAGAGAGGATCCATAAAGGCATCATTGTGTGCTAGGTAACAGTGTCAGTTACGTTTTTAACAAGTGGCTCTAATCTCTTTAGCACCCTGAATACAGGGACATATGACTGTTGGCAGCTTGAACTTGCATCTTTCTATTTTATATAAACTGTTCATTATTGCCGTATGGTCATTAACCTCAATATTCAATATGTTTTACAGGCTGAGTTCTGGTGTGATTTCTCTCACATCAAATATTGCAAGGAAAGAAAACTTATTTAAATAGTAAATGTAATTATGTGAATAGGGGTGGTTTATTTTAGCATACAAACTATTTTGAAGATGTGGACAGACCATAATTACAGACTATTGTGAACATACAAATGAAATGATACAATACTGTTGGATATGATGTGGTATAATACAATACAATGACACTTAGCTGCCTGACTGCTCAGAAATATGTCTTTCATCCACAGCAGCACAGTTTCACTTAGCCACATCTGTCACATCCAAATACCAACGTCAGATCCTCCACATCATAACGGAAGTAAAAGGTACCTCACGGCCTCATAGGCATCTATAGATCTGTTAGATGTTGCATTGAAATGGAATAAAAAGATACTTAAATCTTCTGTGGGACATAATCTGGCATTACTCTGGGTGTAACACATGGAAGGTGTCCCCACCGATGTTATTTGTCAATCTCAGCATTTGCCACTGTGCTCCCAGTGGACCCTCGGTCCTAGCAAATGTGTTGGGAAGTCTGAATAACCCCAATATGAGTTGTCCTGACAGTCCCATACACCAGCCCCCTATCCCACAATGCACCATGCGTTGAATGACACAGCCGTAGGATGATAAAATCTGCTCACTTGCTCAAAACGGTCTTCGCTTATGAAATAATAAATACATTCATCTATTTTGCATAAGATATAATCAATATATTTATATAAGGTCAGGAGTAGAGTGGAGTTTACATAAACCCCCTGATACTTGTGGGATGAGACCTGCTTGATCCTGTTATTATGAATCAGCGCTGGAGAGCGGCGCTCATCATGTGGGAGGTGAAACATTATTTCCTCCGTCTTTTCCACATTGACAATAACAAAGTTCTTATCACACTGGTCAATAAGCCTATTAACTTTGTATCGGTACAAGTTATCCTCACGGTTCAAAAGAGATCAAAGTAGAATCATCTGGGTATTTAATATTGACATGCCCTGGTGCAGAGGTGAAACAGCCAATATACACGTAAGGTGTGTGGCGGACCAGCATATGTGTGTGTGTGTGTGTGTGTGTGTGTGTGTGTGTGTGTGTGTGTGTGTACGTGTGTGTGTGTGTGTGAGAGAGAGAGCGAGAGAGAGAGACAGAGACGGGGGGACATTTTGAGTGAATCATTTTAAAAGATTCATAGTGAGCCATTAAATGTCACAATCCAACTTGTCCAAGCTCAAATTGTAGGAAAAGTCCTGAAGAAGTCATGGAAGATAGACTTGGAAAGATTGGATATATCGGAGGAGCAAAGTTCTTTTCTGTAAGTCGTCAGTCTCACAAAATAGATTTCTCTTTTTTATGTCCCCTATCTGTATCTCTCTGCCTCTGTCTTACTCTCCCGCTCTTGCCCCCCACCACCCCTCTCAACTAATGATCTAATAATATAACCAGATATCATCTGCCATTAAATTGTCTCAGCTAATACCACTCTGGCCTCACCAAAAACAAAGGAAATAGTGTATAAATGTGTTTTTCATTTATTCACATTATGAAGGTAATGGAAGCCACATTGTTTTCTTCCTGTATTTGACCCAGTAATGCTATTTGTATTTATCTGTTCATACCTTTCTGACAAATGGCATTAATGACTGAATTTGTGAAACAAGGCCCGGTGGTATGTGACAATATACAATTAAAACACACATTTTAATTGTATATTAGAGTCATAAATGTTACAGAAAAAACAGTCCAATGCATTTTGATTACATGGCAAAAAAAAAAAAAACATGTACAGACTCTTATACTGGTAAAGAATGTGTATATTCTAACAATATTTAAGCACCTGGTGTGATACAGCAGTAGTATAACACATATGTCTGCATGTCTGTATGTCTGTATGTCTGTATGTCTGCATATCTGCATGTCTGTATATTATCCACTTATGTGGCCTAAACAGTGCCAGAGAAGCATATCATGCTAAATAACATAAAGCCAATAACTACAACAATACAAATAATAATAATGATGACTTCATTAGCAGTTTTCTAAAAATGTTTAGACTGATCTGATGATGTAATGTGAACTGGGATAAACTAAAGAGCTGTCTCACCTTTTACACAACGTGCATTTTGGCATGTGGACCACTTAATCTGCACCCCAATCTCAGTTTCTAACTCCATTTTCAGTGAGTCACAGTTCAGTCACACATTCTCTGATTATTCCAGTAAAAAGTATCTTGAGTCTATACTGGAAACATGTAATTTCTTTTGAAATGTTAACTGAAACGATGGCTAACCTCCAAGTTGAGTAACAGCAACATCCCCCCCCCCCCCCAAAAAATGCTTCTGACTGTCTACCTCAATGTCTTCTGGCACAGTAAAAACGATTAGTCATGAGTTGGGGGAATTTACTGTAAGTAACTGGGAGAGAAGATGAAAGTGATGTGTGTCGTAAAAGCTAACTTTGAATATGGAAGACAGATGCCCATTCAGCATTTCTTTCTGCGAATGGTTGCTAACCTCTCTGTAAACTTTTATCAAGAGGGCCATTGTATTTTGTCAAGCTCGCTGTTGCAAGTGAATTTGCATAGTTCTTTATTTGTTCTGTTTAGTCCTCTCCCGCCTGATCGCAGTCAAACGCTCTCTCATTTTTAGAGGCTGAAAGGAAATATTCGCCAATGTCTGTCGGCCGGGCGAGTTTCACTGTTTTGTTTTTTGTTTTTTGTTTTTTAAACACGCCTCACAACCCGAAAAAAAACTATCATTTTTTGGGTGAAAGGTCAACATGGAAATCACACATGGGCTTTCATTCACTCCAGCTATTTACTGGCTATTTCATGGGCAAGCTGTTGGGCTGACACTCAAAAGCCCTTTTTCTGGCAAAGCAAAGCTGTTTTAGGTTAACGGCTCCCTAGGTTCCTGGAAAGCTACTTACTGTAGGTCATAGAGAGAGGGCCTCTCAGCTCATAGCATAGCAAATGCAAACCTCAGAGATTGGTGCATTGCAAATGCGAGAGACATAAAAAACAATATGGGCTAAATGACTGGCAGGGTTTCCCCTCTAACTGTCCATCTGCATTAAATGTCCTCCCGGGAGGACATTGATTAAAACATCAGGGAAGTGCTTTTGGGCATCATCTGAGACCCCCAACGGCTCCTCCGGTCCCAAAAGATTAACAGAGACTTCACTCTTTCAGTGAGAACGTCTTTGAGTATTATGGGGCCGTTGGTGAGAGCTAACGTGAGCTGGTAGAAATATTCCGGCCCACATGCATTCAGAGCACGTACCACTCCTTCACATACATTCTGCCCCTCATTATGCTCACTTACATGCTTCTCATTACGTTTAAACCTCCATCCCCCAAGCCTATAGCCGTTTAGCTATTTACGTGTCAACAGAATTAACACAGAGAGGCGTATCTGTCTCATTTGAATGTTTTCTCCTTCGCTAGTTGCTCGCCTGCACTCTGTTCGGTAACACCATGTGTGATCTTTCCACCATCCCAAGAGAGCACCTCGGAGGGGCCCAAATACTCATTTTTACGACGAGACTGTTGAATCGCGTTTCATTCGTTTCATGCGCAAACTTTACAGGAACAGTTAAACGAGATAAATCTTTAGCATGCGTGGCAACTGAACTTTTTGTATTGCGTTCTGTCAACTTGAAAACGATATTATAAAATAGACTTGTGTGTGATACGACTCTAATCACAAGCTGCAAGCTTCATATTATGTGATAAGACTGAGTCAGATATGGTTGAAATCCACCTCTTCCTGTCAGCTCCCTTCCAAAATACTGTGGCTAATCTCAAGGCAGTGAGTGTACAAGTGTGTCCTCATCTGAACTTTGGGTGGATGAAACAGCAAGTACACAGCTGAGTCCTGTTGCTGCTTAGTCTCTCTCTCTCTCTCTCTTTCTCTCTCTCTCTCTCTCCCTCTCGCTTTCCCTCTCTCAGCTCAGCATTAGCCTTTCATTGCTCCATTGCTCTGTGCCCACTCACAGCATGTCAGCAAGTAAGATCTGAGATGCAACTGTGTCAAGTTGGACCCATATCAGAGGTCTAAAATATGTGAGAAGAATGTCATTTGGGAAAGGGAATGAAAAGGGAATGAAAGACAGACAGAGAGACAAATACCCTCAGCACTCACACACTCAAACACCTTCTCACATGTGCACACACACACACACACACACAAATATTGAAAAAAAGTTAAAAAATAGCCCAATGGTACTGATGACAAATTAAAAAAGGGGGGGCTTATTTCTGCAGCAAGGCATTACACCTGAAAGCCATAAAACATAAACTGTGCCTGCATTATATCAGTGAATGGAACCGCGGCGGCTTGTGCTCACAGAACCAGAGGTAAGTTCCTCATTTTACTTCCGAACCAAGTCCCAAACAAAGATAACGGATGTGGATTTTCCACAACAGTGATTTAGCCAGTCGTATCCTAAGCCAGTAGCCAAGTCCATATAGAGGTTCATGTCCATAACTCACGAGTGCAAAAGACACATCAGAACAGAGAATGTCAGTGTCTGTCATCAGTGAGTTGCAGCTGTTACTGTGGGCTGATCCAGATGTTCTTTGTGTACGATATGAAACCGAGGAGGGCAGAGGAGGAAATCTCCTCACCTGCCCTTTAAGTCGAATTTAAAAGTGATCATAGAGATACCATATTCATCAACAGGCTGATTTGGAAGAAGAAGAAGAAAAAAAAAAGACCCATTGGGCTCTATTTCGTGAAACCAAGTGTGGGCACAAGCGCAAGTACAGGCGCACGTGGGCAAGACATTTTTTTTAACTTTGGTGACCTGAGATGTAAGCAGTTGATAAAGAGGTCGGATTAAGATGACTATATTATAAACAGGCTCAGGTGGGGCGGGCTTGGATTTGGCCAGTGAAATCAGTTCCTCTCATACACTTTAAATGCGCCGTGGCGTGGCGCATTGTCATTTTACGGAAGAGGGAAGTCTATTAGCATTGCTCTGCATTACTTCTCGACTATGCGTGACACTCGGCGGCGCTAAGCTCTTCCCCTGCACTGCCACTGTCTTCCAGTCTTGTAGGTTGTGACAAAACAAAATATACATTTGACGCAGTACACAAGAACATCATGATTCAACAGCCTGATTTACATCACTCACACATTTACCCAAGGCCTGATCATGTGACTCACGTCTAGTCCAAACGTTACATGGGGTTTTTTTTTAAACGTATCTTTTTCTCTGCGTTTTGGCCTTTCCTCCACACAGACTGCGTTCTAGGTCACTGAAAACACACCTTTTGGAAAACTCCGCTCAGCGTGAAGATTTTCAGAAACTCCGTTTTCAGTGTTGACGTGTAGACAAGAGAAAATGAAGTTTTTGCCTTGTTTTTGGCTCTCAGGCTTCTGATTGGCCTGCATGGCTTTAGCGTTAGGGTTATATCGCCACCTGTTGGTTTGGCATGCTCTTGACAGCACTTTCATTGTGATGAGTAGTATGTTTTTGCGTTTTCATTTGGACGGAGATTTGTTTTTTCGTTTTTTTTTTGTTTTTGTTTTTTTACAGTGCTTGTGTGGATGGGATTTTTTCAAGCACGAAGGAGGAAAAAACCCGTATTCAAAAATACCCTTGTACGTGTGCACTTGGCATCAGTAAAAAAAAAAAAATTGTTCAACCGGGCGTGCGGCTAGCGTAGCGGTCTCTTCCGTTGCATACCAACACGGGAATCGCCGGTTCGAACCCCCGTGTTACCTCCAGCTTGGTCGGGCGTCCCTGCAGACACAATTGGCCGTGTCTGCGGGTGGGAAGCCAGATGTGGGTATGTGTCCGGGGTCGCTGCAATAGTGTAATACCCCTGGAACAGGGGAAAAAATGAATACAGGACAGCTGCTGGCTCTTTATCAACTGTATTAGTCACCCAAAATACAAATTCCAACTTAAAACAATACTATTTAGTTACCGCGCCTGCAAATATAACACGTAAATTCAGACACGCACACAAGCATACTGTAACGTGCATGGATAAGTAGACATGCTGGCCGCTGGCTGGCGGGTCTGACCCTTTAGTCGAGCGGTTAGCGATGTCTCCTGCGGTGCGGGCGATACGGGTTCGCTTCCCGGCCGCGGCAGTTCCTGTGGTTGCGTTGTCCCCCGAATTCGCTACGATACATTCGGTGCACACTGCGCATGTCTCGATCACGCGCCAACCTCATGCACACACCATGTATTCCGCACGACCAGCAGCCACGGTCACGCGCTCATGTCATGCACACATCATGCACTCGGCGCCAGTAATATACGCTTCCCGATACTGTGCTCAACAAAACACACCTCGACATAGTAATAACTACACACCGTCTTCTGCGAATATACCGAAGCGAACAATCACCGCCGCTTCACATTGGTCACGCACTCAACTCGCCTTGGCTCGCTGCCACGCCAGCTAGCTAACCCCTATGCTAGCTAGCGAGCCAGCCCTGCACGCACTCGACTCCGTTCCAAACTAAACATCCTTATTTGCGGTAAGCTAATGAATCCATAGTGGTCCAGAACGATTTATACACTGGTAATGAACTGTAATCATATTGTAGTGGGAAATGCCTGGGGATGTACTTGGAATGTTGCACTGGGCTCGTGCAGCTAGAGGACCAATCACAGGTTAGCTCGCGCTGTCACAGACGCAACTATATTAGACACCGCGGGAGAGACAAAGCGCCAGAACTGTTTAGTAACCATATCGTAGACTGTCACCTTAGCGTGGGATAGAGCAGGGAAACCTAGCGTATCCTGGGCTAGACAGTAGATACGGTGGCTAGCAGTGGTAGTGTTAGCAGCAGACTGCCTCGGTACCTGTAGCTAGCTGACTACCCCCGAGAGCTTCCCCAGAGAGACTGAGAGAGACATTCACCCGGTCACACCGGAGCCAGAGTACAGAGAGAGAGAGAGACACGCACCCCGGAGAGCAGCCATCCATCTCCCGCCCCGCCTAGAGCTCAGCCGCCCTGTTCCATCACCAGCCCTGGTCCCGAGGTGAGCTTGCTAACCCATTAGCACACGGCTAACTAGCTAACTAGCAGGCTAGCCCTAGCATTGGCGCAGCTATCTAGCTAACGGTGGTGAAGCCCGGTTTGTCGCACCTAAAAGTCCCTGCCTCCATCCATAGTTATCCGGGCTATAGAAAAACCGCGACAAGTGGTGTCAGAAGTGGGATAAAAGGTTGGGATTCGCCATAATCTCAACACCGGAGGATCCTGCCCCGGTCACATGGCGGCATAATTCAGCCTGCACACTGTGAGCTAACCCAGCTAGCAAGAAGCCATTTTGTACTTCTTCGTGAAGTAGAACCCCAACGAAAAAAGTGAATAAGAAACTTCTTTATGAAGTGGAACCCAAACGTAAATCAGTGGAAAAATAAAAATGTCACAGGACAAAGAAAATGTAAAAGAACAGTCTGAGTTGAGTCTGGATGGTGCTGGTGTGGGGACAGAAGACCCCGGAGAGCACGCCTGGATGAAGCTCCTCCTGGCGCAGATGGAAACCATGAACCAGACCCAGGTTCAGATGCAACGCCAGATGGAAAACATGGAACGCCAGACCCAGGTTAAGATGCAACGCCAGATAGAGATGCAGATGGAGGCCCTCACAGCGCGTATCGATGGACTAGCGGAAGCGGTGGCTAAGCGATCTCGTCCCCCCACACCTCCCATTCAGCGCACCGATTGGGCCCGTCATCGTTCAGATATCCAAGGTGAGCCTCCCGGTTTGTCGCCCATCGCTCAAGTAGTGAAGCAAGGGGTTTCTCCTAGTAGCCCTCAAAGCGATAGTGGTGTAGGGTCGGCAGGGGCTGTGCTCGGAGAACGAACTAGCAGAACGGTGCAAGACATGAGCCTACTCTCGCAGTTCACCCCGGCCCGGGAGAACCCAGGGGCCAGACAGCGAGACGGCGCTGATCACCTGTTGCCAGCAGCTATGGCCGCAGTGGCTAACTTGAGCGACCGGCGCAACGAGGAGACGCCAGCCAGGCCGAGCAGCAAAGCGGCCCCAGCAGCCCTGCGCTATACAGGAAATGGACCCAGTGAGCCCGCACCACTTACCAGCACTCTGATCGGTCATGGTGGAAAAAATGGAGCGACTGCAGTACCACCCCCCGACGGGATGCAGGGTGGCCAAATGTCCCTGGACAGCAACGGCGGCCGAAACCTGCTGGATGACAGCGTTGGAGGGCAGGCAGGTTCCTCTAGAGGTCAACAGAGCCAGACAGGAGACCTTCAAAGTCGGAGCGGCAACCGAAGCTCACAAGGTCCCGACCGAGGACACGAAAATGACATCAAGCTCCTCGCCACTTTTGATGGTAAGGGCGACTGGGATAGTTTCGTTGGACCATTCGAACGGATGGCGAGAAAGAGGGGCTGGACCGACGAGACCTGTTTGGACGCCTTGTATCTCCGACTGAGGGACAACGCCATGTCTTTTGTCATCGCGCAGCCGGCTCCGATAAAAGATGACTACCACGCGCTCATCACCCAGTTACGCCGCCGCTACGGTAAAGAGCTGCCTGAGGGAACTGCGCGCCGTAAACTCAGCGAGGTTAAGCAGGCCAGAGAGATGACCCTCTATGAGTTTGGCGAGGAAGTGAGGAGACTTGTCACACTGGCATACCCGCAGGTTGGTGTTACACTGCAGGAGGCCTACGCTGCAGAAGCCTTTCTGCGCGGGCTGAAGAACCAAAACATCGCGTATGAAGTCCTGGGGGCAGAACCCAAAACACTAGCTGAAGCAATCAGGAAGGTTGAGGCACGCGAGTATGACTTTAAAGCGACGCTGGGGCGAGAGGTTGAAGGAAAAGGGAGAATCCGGCGAGTAGCATGGGAAGACGAGCGGCGTCGCGATAGCTCTCCAAGTCCTCCGCCGGTAGGAGACAGCATGAGCACCCCCGAGCTCAAGACCCTGGCCAGTGGCATCGACAACATTAACAAGGTGAAGTTGCACAGGCACATCAGCCCAGACCACCTACTCCAAGTGTGTTCTAGAGTATGTCCACTGCTGGAGAAAGAGGTTCCTGCCAGCGTGCCTGGTCTCCACAGCATCCTGGGAGCCGGCCGGCAGAACCTCCTGCGTACCAACAAGAGCTGCAAGCATGTTGTGTGGAAGGGCTCAGCGCTGGCTGCTCTGCACTGTGGACGACCCCCAGAGCCTCCTATTATCTATGGGAGTCCACCCAATATCGTGGAGACGAGCAATGGGCGTCGGCTCAATGGCTCCTACCGTCTACGCCAGCTACTGCCTACAGCTGTCTACCAGCACATGAAGATGCACAAGAGGATTCTGGGACATCTCTCCTCTGTCTACTGTGTCACCTTCGACCGCACCGGGCGACGCATTTTCACGGGCTCAGATGACTGCCTGGTGAAGATCTGGGGCACAGATGACAGGCGCCATGCTCTGTTGTCTGCTCCAGCACCAGCCATAGGGCCGCAGGAAACACCTGAAGGAGGTCCTCCCGCTGCTGACATGGAGGAGCCGGGGGCGCAGAGAACAGAGGAGTACGAAGGAGTGACAGAGCAGGAGGAGATCGATGAAGACCTTGATCTCCGGCTGGAGGACCTGTTCCACGCAAACGACGATGGAGGACCCAGCACACCAGGCTCCCCGGCTCGGTTCCAGCCGCTCCAACACACTGCTGCCAGCTACTCTTCAGGCGAGTCGACAATCACCCAACGTCGTGGGACAGCAGCCTGTGCTCCGGGCGGGCAGTCCAACGCCCCTGACCCAGAAGGAGACGAAGCCGACGCCGCTGAGTCCCATCTCCCGTACACCACCAGACGGGGCCGGCCAGTCCGGAGGCCCGCCTGGCTCCTAGACTAACTTTGACGGACGTGACTAGTTGACTTGGGGGTTACTAGGCTAGTCACAAGAGTCCAGTATGGATAGCGACCACCCACATTTGTTTGACGCCCTTTGTTCCGGGCCTAGTTCATTTCGCGGGTGTTCTGTCACGTTTATCGTGTTAGATTAATCAGACTGATCTTTGTAGTCTGTTGTTCATTTATGTTGAAGGGACTCAACAGTGCTGGAGGGGGGCAGTGTAGTGGGAAATGCCTGGGGATGTACTTGGAATGTTGCACTGGGCTCGTGCAGCTAGAGGACCAATCACAGGTTAGCTCGCGCTGTCACAGACGCAACTATATTAGACACCGCGGGAGAGACAAAGCGCCAGAACTGTTTAGTAACCATATCGTAGACTGTCACCTTAGCGTGGGATAGAGCAGGGAAACCTAGCGTATCCTGGGCTAGACAGTAGATACGGTGGCTAGCAGTGGTAGTGTTAGCAGCAGACTGCCTCGGTACCTGTAGCTAGCTGACTACCCCCGAGAGCTTCCCCAGAGAGACTGAGAGAGACATTCACCCGGTCACACCGGAGCCAGAGTACAGAGAGAGAGAGAGACACGCACCCCGGAGAGCAGCCATCCATCTCCCGCCCCGCCTAGAGCTCAGCCGCCCTGTTCCATCACCAGCCCTGGTCCCGAGGTGAGCTTGCTAACCCATTAGCACACGGCTAACTAGCTAACTAGCAGGCTAGCCCTAGCATTGGCGCAGCTATCTAGCTAACGGTGGTGAAGCCCGGTTTGTCGCACCTAAAAGTCCCCGCCTCCATCCATAGTTATCCGGGCTATAGAAAAACCGCGACAATATATACTTTTCATCCTTACCTGGAACAGGGGAAGAAATGAATACAGGACAGCTGCTGGCTCTTCAACTGTATTAATGACGAGAGCCCCCAGCGCGCCCTCTAGTCACATCTCCTCAGACATGAGCAATTGAAAACTTATTCAGTCCTAACTAATCGATTTCAATGTGAACATATTTCACCCGATTACACACTCCCCCACAACATTAGATGTTGTCCTCAACATCATTATCTTTACCTTTAAGTGCTCAGTTGCACTCAGGTACCCTTAAACCGTGACAGTCTGGAACTCTTTTGGTACATTAAATTTTGTTTCAGTCCTTTTTCAGTTACAGTCTGGAACTCGTTTAATACATTCAGCGTTGTCAGAGTTTGCCGAACACATATATGTCCAGTGTCTGAAGAAATTTCAAGACTGTCCACAGTATGCTATTTGAATCAACCAGTCAACTTTGTATTAAAGTCCTCAACTGTGCAATGTTTGTGTGACATCAGTCGCATTCAGCTTTGTTAAAAGTCCATGAGTGTAAGGCAGTTTAAACAGCCCAAAGCGGAAATAACTTTTTCTGTCTACATCCCATACACAAAAAGGGGCTGGTTGTAGTATGGCTGAACTGGTTGTGTCCATGCTTGAGGCCTTACATAACAGGGCAGTGCAGCAAAATTGTAGCAGGATGGAGTTCCTATTTTGTCATATCTGAGAGTCTTTGGTGGCCTGCGCTGTCTCTGAGGCCGCAGAGTCCTTGTCTCCCTCTCTCTTTCCTGTTCCACTGAGGGCAATGATGCCTCATCCTCAGTATCAGGTGAGTCGTCGTCGTGGACATCCTGGATTTCCGGTAAGTCATTATCACTGTTCTCTATTGTAGTGATATGTGGTAGCAGACGGTCACCCATAGGTGGCAGTATAATCTCAAGGGACCTCTGTGAGATTGAATGTGATTACAGGTAGAAGAAGAAGCACTAGCGTGAGACAACGTGAGTTACAAAATAAACAGCTAGCTGAAGCTAGCATAAAGTTAAAGTTGAAGCTTTATTTTATAAGCATAAGAACTTTACATCCATCTGAGGTCGCTCTGTTGCAGGTTCTGTTGGGTCTGGCTCTGTCACATCGTCAGCCATGACAGGAGTCTCTCTCACTGTTTCTCTTGGTCGAGCTGCGATCTGAGGTGGCATGAAATAGTAATCATCTTCCTCATCCTCTTCCTCCGAGTCCTCTGACTTTATCAACCACCGCAATTTTCCTGTTTGGTTTCACATGTGGGCGTACTTCAGCTTCCAGCGGCAGGTGATCACATGGCAAAAGGAGGTTTCGATGCAGAATCCTTGACTTTCCTTTCCCATGTTCAGGTCTCCGCTCATAAATGGGGAAATCCTCTCCCACTTGTCGAACTACAGTATGGATGATCTCTTCCCAGTGATTCCTCAATTTTCCAGATCCTCCACGAGGGGTCATGTTTCGCACTAACACACGGTCACCTGGGCACAACACTGAACTCCTCAATTTGGCATCATATATCCTCTTGTTTCTCTGAGCAGATTTACGTGCATTCTCTCTTGCAATAGCATATGCTTTCTGCATTCCTTGCTTCCACTGTTCAACATACGATGACTACATCTTCCTGCTTCGGTGGGCAAGTTGATTAACATGTCAATAGCTAGTCTTGGAGAGCGGCCGTATAGTAGTGTAGCGAATTCGGGAGACGACACAACCACAGGAACTGCCGCGGCCGGGAAGCGAACCTGTAACGCCCGCACCGCAGGAGACATCGCTAACCGCTAGACTAAAGGGTCAGACCCGCCAGCCAGCGGCCAGCGTGTCTACTTATCCATGCACGTTACAGTAGGTAAAATGGAGAAAAGCCTGTTACCTCTGTACGTGTGCAGTTGTAAGCAAAGATGAGCTTATTGACAGAGTCTTTCCAATTTGTCTTGTCTTTGTCTACGAGAGTCTTAAGCATCTGCATTAACGTTCGGTTGAAACGTTCAACTTGACCGTTCCCCTGTGGATGGTAAGGGATAGTCCTTGATCCGGCCACATTACAGTATTTGCTCAGTTGTGAGAAAAGTTGATTTTCAAACTCACCTCCCTGATCGTGGTTAATGCGCATTGGGAATCCAAATTTCAAGGCATAATCATTGAATATTTTGTCAGCCACTATTTTCCCAGACTTTGTTGTTGTAGGGTACGCCTGTGCAAAACGTGTGAAATTATTTTCTTGTGACGACAGCCGGATTGAAATTTATCGAAAATGTTATAACACTCAGTCAGCTTCAGGATTCGGTCCGCAACAATTTTTTCAAGGATTTTGGATAAATTGGAAAGTTTGGAAATTGGTCTATACCCTTGCTGGTAGGGGTGCAGCACAAAATTCTGGGCCCTATACATAAGCGGTCTCTGTGGGCTCCTTTGCCTTCTCTCCCTTTCCTTTTTTTTCTTTTCTTTTCTGGAACCCAGATTTTTCTTTCTTTGGGAAAGACATGACTGTGCTTCTGCTTGTATCAGCAGTCACTCGCAACAGCACTAGATGAGCTGCATTGAGAGATGCTCGTGAGGGGCGGACTACCATTTTTTACCTTTTGTAAGGGGTGAGAGGGGTCTCAGAGAGCCTCCACTATTTTCTTTATGTCCTTCAACCGATGTATTGATCAATTTTTAACTGACATTATGACACTAATTAGTTAGAAATAAAAATTTGCAAACCAAAACAAACTTTTAATTCCAGGCTTCCTGAGCCCCCCCCCCCCTTCCCTTCCCTTCCCTTCCCTTCCCTTCCCTTCCCTTCTCTTCTCTTCTCTTCTGGGCCCTGGTAAGTCCTCCCCCTTCCCCCCACTACGACGCCGCTGCCTGCCGGATCAAGACAGGGTTTTTTGAGGAGGGGCTGAACACAGGCAATTTTAAAGTAGTCAGGTACAGACCTGGATGTGAGTGAGCAGTTGATGATAGACAGCAGGCTAGAGCCTAAGACAGGGAGGATGGATTTTAAACATTTTGTCAGAACTATATTACAGAGACTGGAGGAGGGGCACATAAGGTCTATAGTATTGTAGCGAATTCGGGGGGCAGTCCGAGAACCGCCACAGCCGGGACGCGAACCCGTATCTCCTACTCCGTAAGCGACAACGTTAACCAGTCGACTAAAGGGTCCGACCCGTTAGTCAAAGGCCAACGTGTCTACTTATCCATGCAAGTTACAGTATTAAGGAACTACAGAGAAACGGGAGCAAATTTCGACATCAAAATCGGATAGCTGAAAGGGGCGGGGGTAAAATTGGACCTTAGACCATCAATCTTGTCAACAAAGAAAGACAAGAAATTTTCACAGTCATTAGCAGAACAGGCAGAAATGGTAGGAAGAGAAGGATTAACAAGCTGATTGATAGTACTAAACAGAAACCTAGGGTTATGTTTATTACTCTCAATCAAGTCAGAGAAGTAAGCAGCTCTCGAATCTTTAACAGTTTGATTAAAATTCAATAATAATTCCTTCATATGGAGTTGGTGAACTTCAAGAGTAGTTTTTTTTTCCTTTTGTGTTCGGCTTTCCTATATTCCCTTCTTTTATGATGAATGTTTTCATTGATCCAAGGGGTTGTGTTAATAACTGGGAAAGCCCTGGAAGTATATGGAGCTGAAAAATCAAGAGCAGGTGTACACAAATCAGTAAACCAACTAACTTGGTCATTAATGTTGGCGAAGTGAGGAGGGCAGCTGGCCAGACTGGAAAAGTAACTAGAAAACATGGCTGCTCACTGCTTATTAAAGATGCAATAGTTAATTATATGTTTCTGGGGTATTGTAGTAGGTGGCCACGAAGCATCAAAGGTAATACATTTATGGTCAGAGACAAAATCAATCTTATTCAGGGAATTAAGAGACATAATCAGGGTAAAAACTAAATCAATGGTGTGCCCATGGCTATGTGTGGGGCCAGGGACATGCTGCACAAATTTAAAAGATTTAGAAATGGTTAAAAAAATCTATGACAAATTAGGGGTGGCATGGTGGCACAGTGGTTAGCGTGGTTGCCTCACAGCAAAAAGGTCCTGGGTTTAAGCCCTGGGCTGGGTAGTCCAACCTTGGGGGTCGTCCCGAGTCATCCTCTGTGTGGAGTTTGCATGTTCTCCCCGTGTCTGTGTGGGTTTCCTCCGGGTGCTCCGGTTTCCTCCCACAGTCTAAAGACATGTAGGTCAGGTGAATCGGCCGTACTACTATATTGTCCCTAGGGGTGTGTGTGTGTGTGTGTGTGTGTGTGTGTGTGTGTGTGTGTGTGTGTGTGTGTGTGTGTGTGTGTGTGTGTGTGTGTGTGTGTGTGTGTGTGTCAGCCCTGTGATGGCCTGGCGGCCTGATCAGGGTGTCTTCCCACCTGCCACCCAATGACTGCTGGGATAGGCTCCAGCATCCCCGCAACCCTGAGAGCAGGATAAGCAGCTTGGATAATGGATGGATGGATAACACATTAGTTACAAGGATTATCAATATGGATGTCAAAATCACCAACTATAATGGCCCTATCAAATTTAAGAACAAGAGAGAACAATACCTCAGAGAATTCACTAAGAAAACCTGTAGATGAATGGGGGGGGGTGTCAATAAATGATTATACAGCAAACTGGGTTGTCACACACAATTTTAAAAGTTAAGATTTCAAAACTATTAAAACAACAAAAATATGGGATTGACTGCACACTATCAGTTGAGTAGCTAACGCTACATATTATTTACATCATATCCTGATTGGACATTTTACATTGACATTGTAAATGCTTTTGCACTGGTTCAACAGAGCTAAAGTTAGCTTGACTGAAACATTTTTTTTTTTTGCTAGCTAGCCAACAACCCAGAAAAGCAAACTGGGACATCAGAAACACTTGAAAATGTTGATCAAAAGATTAGTTTGTTTGATCACATAGAGCATGCCTTACTTGTATCTCTGTTGATGGTGTTTCTGTGAAATCCTACCTTGAATGAAACCGCATGGGCAATAACAAGTGGTAGATTACAAGAGAAAGGTTAAGAGAGAATAGTGGTGAGGGTGAACAAAAATATATTTCACCAATTTTCTTACCAATAATTATTTTTTTTAAAATAACGTCTTGCAGCAGGATTTTAAGATGGACTTGGTCACAAACAATTTCGGAGGGGCGATCTATAATACAGCTGAACACGAGACTAGATATCGGTCAGCGAGTGAGTTAGAAGCCATGTTCATGAGGTGCTTTGCATCTAAAAATCAGCAGAAATTAAATTGGATGTACACTCGGAGGATCACAAAGGTTTGTTCACATTGTCCCTAGGATGTGGATCATCAGGTTGATGGATGATAGGCAGACGGTAATGGATTACGGCCCCCTTTGTCCATTTGCCCCATTAGCCAGTGGGAGACCAATTTTTCCATCTACTAAGTAAACTGGCAGTGACTCATCAATATAACTAAATGTAAGAAGTTGTTTTACAATGCTTTCTTTTTTTAATGGAACAACATATAAATATATAAAATTCCCTCTTGAATATACAAGTTAACTAAAAAGATAGCGATTTTGTTGATTATCAGTATTATTTTATGATTACACTTAATAAATACAGAAATTGCTGAATCGAAGTCCTGAGATTTGTGATCAGCTATCTGTAGTTAAAGCCTCGCAGTTTGTGACTTTATCTTATGGCTCCGTCTCTTTTATTCACCAAGACAGCCCTAACACTTTGGCTTATCTGTGTTACGTAGGTAGGTGTTTGCGCCTCACAATAAACAAACAAACAAACAAACAAACTTCTCGCCTCCCCCACTGATGCATTAAATATGGAATTATAAATTGAAAGTGGACTTTTTGTTGACTTCTTAGGCGGCCAAGCTGCCAAGATGTGATGATAAGAGCAGAAAATCTCTCACTACTGTATTGGAAGGAGGGGGCATCACTAGCATGTTTTGCCATGACGGAGAAGATTGTTTTTATCAATACACTTTGTGCGTGAAACAGTGAAATTGCATTCAAAGATTAGTTTCATAGTACTCTTAAGCCCTATCTACAGCTGTGACTGGTCAAAATGGGGAGTTTGACAAGAATATGTTGCCTGTCTCTGCATTTGTCTTTTTGAGGGATTTGACAAATCCTGTTTAAGTGACCAACACGGAGGCGTAATTTCAGATACATACATTGAATTAGAAGCAAGGTGTAGACAGCAGATTGTGCTCAGCTTTCCTATTGCTTATCTTCAGAATCAGAATCAGAATCATGTTTATTGGCCATGTAGGTTCGCACATACATGGCATTTGGCGCCGGTTTCATGTCTCTCTCAGTGTACTTAACACAGAATAACAACACAACAACACAGCAATCTTCAGATACATACACAAGGATTGACTTACACAGGCGAAATAAGAGACAATAAAGTGCAATGGTGCAGAGAATATATCAGAGATGCTGAAATCCTAGTCTCATTTTCAAAACACCTGTAATTGCTCTATGGTGCCATAAGGTTAAAAGATCCTACTAATTATTGCTGCTTTGTTATGAAAATGTGTGGTTGATGTTATAATTGATGGCTAGTTCAGGCCCTGGAACCCTTATTTTTCTATATGTACAGCATTAGTCTGCATGGTTTGAGTAACCCTTATGTAACCCCTTTTTCACTGGCGGGCAACGCCAAGCCCATTTAAACAAGACAAAAGCCTAATGCTACCAGTTACTAAAGTGTTACAATCCAATCCAATGGCGCAACAGGATCCTGAATTCTCAGCGGTGGAATGGTGAGCTGGCTGAACCTCCTGTGTACTAGTAGGCTAGTGCCACTAATGACAATATTAGTGACAAATGATAATAGGAATAATTAACCAAGATAACAACCAATTTAGTAGCGCGGTGCCTCCACTGTGAAAATACTACACTTACCTAAGGCTAGTGAATGGTGTATCTTCCCAGAATTAAACAAAC
Source organism: Lampris incognitus (assembly GCF_029633865.1). Classification (NCBI taxonomy): domain Eukaryota; kingdom Metazoa; phylum Chordata; class Actinopteri; order Lampriformes; family Lampridae; genus Lampris; species Lampris incognitus. Next base: position 24,766,212 of record NC_079226.1, read on the forward strand.
ATGTGGTTAATGCAGATATTATAACCCTGCTGTGTACTGAATTACTGTACCAGCTTATTACCAGCACTCTAAAAGTAACCTAGGCTTTACATATGCGGAAAATGAGCTGCCAATACACCCGACATATAATTAATAATAATAGGATTTATTTGATAGTAATGAGAGAGAGAGAGAGAGAGAGAGAGAGAGAGAGAGAGAGAGAGAGAGAGAGAGAGATAGTATTGTTGATTAAATAAACATTAATTGAAATTACACAGGGTGTGACAACCGGTCACAATAAACAGGAAGAAAAGTAGCAAAAGAACACACAAATACCCAGCGCTTTCCGTTGGGGCCCGTTGGTGCACATAAAACAGCTCTCTGAGCGGAGGGCAAGGCAGCCACCACTACGATGCCCAGGCGACGAGATAAAAGTGTGTGTGTGTGTGTCAGTATAAATGAAATTTTCGGGTTACTCACAACCCATCACTCCCTTGACCGGGAGGCTGTGTGCAGTCCAGAGGATGGAAGGCGTAGTGCTAGGCTGCTAGCCTAGCAGCTGGCAGGTGTCAGCTCCCCGGTAGCGGCCTCCACCCGCAAGATGGCCACAGGTTGCAATGTTCAGAAAACCCTGGCGAAAATGGTGGTCATCCGGTGGGCCCAGCGCCGGAGAGCAGATGAAGCGAGTCCTCTTTGGACAGCAGACAGGTCCCAGGAATGGAGCAGAGCGGCTCCCCTAGTTAAACCACCGTCCAGCGCAGCCCGATGACTTCTGGCTAGCCTCCACAACTCTAGTCGGCTAACACACTAGCACTGGATGCTAAATCCACTTAGCTAGCTAGCGGCTACAGGGGCTATGGGGCATAAACAAAATAATCGTCATACTAAAACAAACCCCACCAGCAAGCATACAACCGTGGGCCAATCGCAACACTCCTGAACTCAAATGCGGGCCTAGTACATGGGCTGTGTATAAAGTCTCCGCGAAACTGGTACTTGAGACGGAGCAGCAGAAAATGGACGTCTCTCCTGGTCGTACTGGCTTGGACTCTTCAACTCCTCCTTTTCCGTGAGGAGATTGAACGTTGACAACCTCGTGATTTCGCGGGCATAATAACTTTACACCATATCATTGGCTAATAACAAAATTCAAATAGAAATACATAGAGCAAATACATTCCATTGGTTTACATGTTTAGAAACTTATAAGAACATAGGAAATGCTTAAGACACAAAGCATGCTGGTAAATGAAGTACCACAAAGTCTGTACAGCAGATTTTAGAGGTCCTTACACTTACAACTTATGGCATCCTGAAAGCTCAACTTCTTCAGGCACATGCTAAACATTGTGATCTGAAATGTCTTTGAATCTGTCCTGCTCTCTGTTTTGCACGCACTCCCTCATCGTCTGTGATTCTACACCGTAGGTGTAAATCTTGAAGCTCGGAATGTAGTTTCTAAGCACCCCTATAAACGTGCATTAGAGCAACACCCTTCAGATATACCCTTAATTAAATGTTTGTACTGTTACTTTTCCAGGGCTACTAATTCCATTCTGGGTTTTAGAAGAAAGAAGAAAGCCACTTTATTTATTTATTTATTTATTTTAGGACCCCCCCTTTTTTTCTCCCCAATTGAACTTGGCCAATTACGCCACTCTTCTGAGCCATCCCGGTTGCTGCTCCACTCCCTCTGCTGATCCGGAGGCGATATTATGAACCCTACATAGGCCTCGCCAAAATCCCGTTTCTGGCTTTGTCACGTGTGCGCCACCGTAGCAACGCGAAAAAATGTTGTTATGGGGTTAGCGCTCATCAAGGAAACGCTGTACACCCACAATTTAACCTGTCTAAGTTATCCACAATCAACATTAACGTTTTTAACTCAATCTTTGCTTGCTCCACGTTTGAGCATAGGATACTTCACCCCTTATCATGACTACAAACAAAACGAGCTCCTATATTGTAGTAATATGACTTTTACATTTATACACAGGTAACAACTTACTGATCAGCTTTCTTAAATGTGAGAAAGTCTATTTATTAGATATATGTTCATTTTCAGACAACTAACGTTACTTACCTCCGTTCTGTTGTTGACAGCCAGCAGTCCAAAATTACAAAAGCAGCCAGCTGTCCAAAATTGCGAAAAATACAAAATTACAAAATTGAAGGTAGCTAACGTTAGCTTTGCTTCGCACCGAGTTGATAGTTGATTGTTTCCTTAGCAACGCAGCGGAAATCCGGCGTCCGTTCGCGAGATTTGGGACAGGGTACGGGATTTTGGCGAGGGCTATGTAGGGTTCATAATATCGCGATCCGGAGAGGGCTGCAGATACCACATGTCTCCTCCGATACATGTGGTGTCGTCAGCCGCTTCTTTTTACCTGACAGTGAGGAGTTTCGCCAGGGGGACGTAGCACGTGGGAGGCTCACGCTATTCCCCTCAGTTCTCCCTTCCCCCCAAACAGGCGCCCCGACTGACCAAAGGAAGTCTCGTGCAGCGACCAGGACACACCCCCACATCCGGCTTCTCAGCCGCAGACACGGCCAATTTTGTCTGTAGGGACGCCCGACCAAGCCGAAGATAACACGGGGATTCGACCCGGCGATCACCATGTTGATAGGCAACGGCATAGACTGTCACGCCACCCGGACGCCCCAAAGCCACTTTATTTTGTCATTGTACAGGTTACAATGACATTTGTTTTCTGCTTTTCACCCATCCTATTGTATAGAAGCAGTAGGCAGCTGCAGCGCCCAGGGACCAACTCCAGTTCCTTGTCTTATTGCCTTGGCCAGGGGCACAGGCAGAAGTATTAACCCTAACATACATGTCTTGTTGATGTTGGGAAGAAACCGGAGCACCCGGAGGAACCCCACGCGGACACAGGGAGAGCGCGCAAACTCCATATAGAAAGGATCTGGGTCGGCCTGTGGTTCGAACCCAGGACCTTCTTGCTGTGAGGCAACAGTGCTAACCACTGGGCCACCCTGCCGCCAATGTGTGCAATAATGCCATCAGCTATACCAACATGTACCCTGGTTCTGCTGCATAACAGAAGCTAAGCAGGTATGGGCTTGGCTAGTACTTGGATGGCAGACCTCCTGGGAAAAGAGTTGCTGCTGGAAGTGGTGTAGGTGGGCCAGTGGGGGGCATTCTTCCCTCTGGTCCTAATGAAAAAACAACAAACATCCCAGTGCAGTGATGGGGACACTGTGCTGTTGGAAATGCTCTCCTTCAGATGAGACATTAAAACCGAGGTCCTGACTCACTGTGGTCATTAAAGACCCCATGACACTTATTGCAAAGAGTAAGGGGTCCCTGATGTACTGGCAAAATGCCCAGCCTGGCTCTCTCCATCTGGCCACCTAATCATCCTCCTGTGTAATTCGCTCAATGATTGCTCCCTCTCCACCTCAACGCGGGGTGAGCGTTCTGATGCAAAATGGCTGCCGAGCATCACCCAGGTGGGTACTATACATTGGTGGTGGTGGTTGAGGTGAGTTTCCCCCCTTCAATGTGAAGTGCTTTGGGTCTCGAGATAAAGTGCTATATAAATGTAATCCATTATTATCATTAATAACGTTATTATGGGTGGATTACGGAACGGGCCTACCGGGCCCAGGGCCACGGGTCTAAGGACTCAGGGGGCCCTAAACTAGAGCATCTGTGCGAAATCAAGTTCCTGGCTTTGTGTTTCTTGTCGCATGGTCAAAGGGCTAAGTCATTACTATCGATAACAGAGCCCCAAAAGTCCTACTGAAAAACTGAAGGAAACTGCAGGTGAATGTATGCCTTGCTTAACATGCTGTTACAGTTAATTATGCATGTGCATCTTAAATCCTGTTGAGGTACAGGTAAATTTAGTTATTGTGCTGTTGGCTGCAAGTCAATATGCCTGCCCTGTGCACGGGGGTGCTTTTACGCGTCCGTGCCCAGGGGCCCATTGTCTCATAATCGGCCTATGTGTGCACTGTTGGCTAGATTCCCTCTAACCTATATAGGCATCTGTTTGTCTTCCCTCTGCCAGCTTCTCACCAAGTCATCTTTGCTTTAAGGGTCTAAACATGGGTCCTCTTACCCTCCATCTTTTATTACTGGAAAGCTCTTGTCCAAAACACCTCTGCTTTCGTCTTGTTTGCAATTAAAAGAAAATGTGTTTTTTTGCCTCGGTTGCCCCGGGGGTCTCCAACCATATTGTTCCAATAAACGCTGTTCTTTATTTTTTTGATGAATCAGCCTCCAATTTCGTTCTTAGGTTTGATGTAGTTGTGGAGGGCCCCTCATTCCTATATGTAACAGGGGCATAAATTCGGCCGTTTTCCTTGGAAGTAATTATTGCTTGTTATTTTGCGGTGTTTATTTGTACGGGTTATGTGTTATTTTTATGAAATGTGCATCACCACCTGGTTATTTCACAGTAATAGCAGAGACGTTTGATGTTAGCCCAGTCCCAAATGGTTTACGTTACAGTTGGTCCTCTGGTCTGTGAGGCGGAGTTCTTTCAAAGTTGCAACATGGGACCTCATTTGAACCTCTGTTGTCAGACTGTGTAAAGTAGTTGGTAAAGTGGTCAGTGGATCATGGACACCCTAATTACAGCACACGGTGTCCTAAAAAACAAGGACATCAACAACAGACACGTTGTCCTCAAAAACAGGCCACATGCGCTCTCTCGTTCTATGTCTGTCTGTCTGTCTGTCTGTCTGTCTGTCTGTCTGTCTGTCTGTCTGTCTGTCTGTCTGTCTGTCTGTCTGTCTCTCTCTCTCTCTCTCTCTCTCTCTCTCTCAATATCTCTCTGTCTCTCGCTCGCTTTCTGTCTCTCTCTCCCTCTCTCTCTCTCTCTCTCTCTCTCTTGCTCGCTCTGTATCTAGCTTTCTCTCTTCTGTACACAGGAATGGGACCTTAAATGACCAGCACACGTCCCCACCGGGGGGCTCAGACTGATTCATGTGGGAGCTGCTGCAGACCTTCGTATTTCTTGTCTTAATATGTCCAGGCAGATGAAAGGGGGAGCAGAGCAAACGGATGAGGCAGGCCTGTGCGGCGTTTTCATTCCATTGCAACGGGTGTGATGCCAGGATTCACCAGGGGGTCTTACAAAGACAGGGCAGTAATAAAGAAGAGAAGAGAGGGTGGTGAGGGAGTGAGAGGAATCGGGGTTGAAGGATGGAAAGAAAGAGGGCGAAAAGCAAGATGGAGAGAATGGCAAAGGAGGAAAAGACAGGCGAACGAGAAAGTGAGAAACCTCTAGCCGAGAACGGGTATGAATAGCATAGCGCCGCTACCATTCGTCATCCGTTTAGAAGGGAGGACCGTGGTAGTGACCGTTTGGCCTCTTTTTTTTTTTATATACAAAATGAGGACAAGACACATGTGGCTTAATCATTGCCAACCCGACAATATATGAAAATAAATGCGTTTGGACAGCAGGAAATCAGACTGCAGCTGGAAAAATCAAAATGTCTTACATGAATGCAGGAGATGACGGCATTCGTACACCCCCCCCCCATCATGCAAAAAATAAAAAAATAAAATACAGAACCTGGAAGCTACAAGAAAATGAAGTATTTGTATTTATCTATATATCTTTTCATTTGTACATTATCAGCTGTGGCTTGTCTCCATCCCATGTTGTGTTTGCTTATTTATAGCTTGTTTTTAAATGCCATGAAGACATTTTTGGCGTGATTAACATCAGGAAAACGCCCCAAGGCTTAAAAATAAACATTTGCCCTCCTATGAATAGATGGTTGGAATTTAAAGGCACCTTTTTCAGTCCCTCGATTACCATCATGTTATGGCAAGCCCTAATTTTTATAAACCTGAAGCATATTATTATCACATGCTTACATCCAAATGCATCCCTTGAGGGTAAATTCACACAAAGCAATTGTCTCTTTGTTTTTGTTTTTTTGTTTGTTTGTTTTTTATATATATATATATATATATATATATATATATATATATATATATTAATGAAGTTCTCAACATAGCCCCACGCTTTTCCCACAACAAATATGGAGCAAGTAGATACTAGCACGCAGAGTAAAATGAAAGCAATAATCAACCAAACAGAACCAAAAATGCAAATTGTGGTCCAATAACAGCGACTGCCGTGAATTATTGCTTTAGGAGACATTTTGGACCAGCACGATATTCCTCTTTGCAATAATCCTATGCAGGAACTGCACCCATAGTGTCAAACAATTTTGAGTTTTCTGTTCACAGAGCCCAAACACATTACTTTCGACATACAAACAATATTCTTAGAAATGCAATATAAAAAATAAAACCAGCTTCGCCGCTCTGCATCTTTTAAGTCACCATCCTTAGCTTCACCAGCTAAACTTCAGCTATAGGGAGGTGTTGCAAGAAGAGATTTCATCTGTCTTTTGTTCAGATGTAGTCCTCTCAGAGGATCTGCTTTATTATCACGTGAGCCATTTCAAATGCAAGTGCCAGTGTATTTTTCCATTAACATGTTCAACTAAATCTGCAGTTTTAGGATTTGCCTGAATAGTTTCAATTGTCTCGACATTACGAAATAATTACTTCCGGAACACTGCACTGTTACTTACTTGTTACTGTTACTTGTTAACAACAAGTTGTTACAAGGGTAACAACTGTTACCCTTGCTATCGGTGAACATTGTTGTTAAAATTGTATCAACATAATTCTGCATGTGATTTTCTAAGTGATGTTTATTAAATGTCAAAACATTTTAGCGGCTAACCAAGACTCTCGTCGTCTCCTTCTCATTCTGTTTAACCCGGCCTCGCCTTGTTAGGGGATACTAGCCATTGCTGTTTTACTTCACCTTCCTGTCCAGCATCACAGCCACTGCCAGTTGATGTTTGTCCCACTGCTTTAGTGGTATCCCACAGAGACGAGTCAGGGTGGAAAACACATCCTATTTAACACTGAGTGCACAATCACCTTACGAGCACCGAGATGCTTTGATTCTCAGACCAGGGATTGGTTTGTTTCTAAGCACATAAACCTCACATTAACCCGTTATCCACTTTGAACATGTGCAGAGGAGAATCTTGTGAAATCCTGATTTGTTTTGGGAAAAGGAAAAGATCAGACAAGTTCATCTCTATAATGTATACATTACCGGCAAAGAGACGGAGTGTAAGCGTATGAGACCAGGCTGTGTGTATATTTCACAGTAGCCTCCACTGTAGCTGCAGTGTATTCCTGCAGGACTGTTTTAACTCTGGAGGAAAAGTGAGAAACAGTCGGTACGCTGTGGGGCAGAACTGCTCCCAATATATCACAATTTTCCATGAGAGTCTTTGCAAGCAATTGTCAAGTCTAATAGATAAAGGCTGGAGGGAAAAAAAACCAAAACAACAACTTGGGCCAGCTCTCTCTGAATTACAATGTCGATATCGAAACGCTGGAGTGGACAATTTTTTTTCTGTTATTTTCCAACAGAAAACATGGTACCAGGTCAGCAAACAAACAAAATAGATTGAGAACACACACACACACACACACACACACACACACACACACACACACACACACACACACACACACACACACACACACACACACACACACACACACACACACACACAAAGAAGTTTAGGACAATCATGGAGTATCCAGGGGAGAAAAACCATGGGGGGGGGGGCAGAGAGAGAGAGAGAGAGAGAGAGAGGGAGAGACAGACAGACGGAGGGAGAGAGAACCAGAGAGAACCAGAGAGAGAGAGAGAGAGAGAGAGAGAGAGACTCTCTCACCCTGTCTTGCTGCCATCTGTCCTAAGGACTGGCATCGATGAGTGCACAGACGGCCACTCACTAATAAGCTCAAATAGACTGCATTAAACCAGCAGTGAGTGAAGCCATATGAGGTCAACCCTCTGACATGCTCACCATCATCATTATTTCATGGACGCAGAAAAAGGCACATCTGACTAAGTCTATATCTCGTCTAGGAATCTTCCCAGGGCCCTCTAAGATAGTGGCCAAGCTAGAGACAAGATATTGATAGGATGAAAGGATTTTTCTTTCTTTTTGTGACTTAGTTTTTAGGTTGGAATCAAGGTTCTTGGCACAAGCCAGCAGAAAAGCATGTATATGCAAGGCTAGGCTCCTCACCTTGTGATACCCCCTATTAAAATCAACCAAGTGAATAACTGTTTTGCAAAAGTGTCTTAACATATCAATACCCATGTCTGTCAGGAAAGATTAGCTGCAGGAATAAACAATAGGTCTGACAATAGAGCCACTGTGCTCCACCACAAGTGTGAAAAAATAAGTTTGGCATTATTACACCATTTTAAATCGTGCTTGCTATCAACAATGGCCCATAATAGGTTATTCAAGGATTGATGCAAAAACCGTGTATCAAACAGTGTACAAGTAAAGGATGACAAAGGAAAAGAAAAACACAAACGATAGCATCTGTTATTTTAATTATCACAGTATTTGTATATTGAAAGACAGCACTGTAAGCTATAATTCAGTTTACATGCAATTTAAGACCAGATCGTGATTTTATCTTGCTTATGTGTACGATATGCTGCATTTCATTAAAAGTGGAATAATTCTATTTGCAATTATTATGGCTCGCATTTTGCTTTTGGTTTCTGACCACTGTACGTCAGGAAGTTATTAATGTTTTGACTTTGGTCAAATTACTGTAAAATACTTTGAAATCCTGGAAAATACTTTGTTACTTGAGGACTCCTGTAGTGTCAGACTCAGGTCATTGTGGTTATCGTGTTTTTACATTATCAAAATTTAGAGAAGAGACTATAACCAGCTATCTTTTCAAGTTTAAGATAAATATGGAGACTATTTGAAATGAAATGAAATACATTTATTTTTTTATGGGCCACACATATTAATGGTATTTAATTTCTGCTCTAAGCTATACGTAAGGTGTCAATTCTTTTGAGTATGTAACATGCACTGGAAGGTCATGTAAAGTCCATCCATCCATCCATCCATTATCCAAACCACTTATCCTGCTCTCAGGGTCGCGGGGATGCTGGAGCCTATCCCAGCAGTCACCGGGCGGCAGGCGGGAAGACGCCCTGGACAGGCCACCAGGCCATCACATCATCACATCATCTAAAGTCATTAGAGTTTATCTGAAAACTTTCAAGTATTCAAGGTAAATTAATACCATTGTGGTGACCCACATCTATATAACTAGAGACATTCACCTAAGAGGTCAGATAATGCACTTCCGCTTCCAGTACACAGTTCAGTGTCGTTGTCAAACGTATGACATGCAAAGTTGGAGCTAGTAAACTACCTCGACTACGTCTACTCTCACGTCTCCTGTCTCGTTGTTTTCTAACTCCACACCATCCTGTTTTACTCTTATATGTGTACCTACATCTTATGTAAGATATCAGTGTTTTCTTATGTTTTTTCACACATACAAATGCTGAACTCAGAGGCTGATTTTTTATTAAATTTTGAATTAGGAGGGCGTCTGGGTAGCGTGGCGGGCTATTCCATTACCTACCAACACGGGGATTGCCGGTTTAAATCCCCGTCTTACCTCTGGCTTGGTGGGGCATCTCTACAGACACAATTGGCCGTGTCTGCGGGTGGGAAGCCAGATGTGGGTATGTGTACTGGTCGCTGCACTAGCGCCTCCTTTGGTTGGTTGGGGCTCCTGTTCGGGGGGACTTGGGGGAATAACATGATCCTCCCATGCACTATGTCCCCCTGGTGAAACCCCTCATTGTCAGGTGAAAAGAAGCAGCTGGCAACTCCACATGTATCGGAGAGGCATGTGTCGGCAGCGTGGAGCAACGACTGGGACGGCTCGGAAGAATGGGGTGATTGGCCAGATACAATTGGGGAGAAAAAGGGGGAAAATGTAAAAAAAAAAACATATATATATATATATATATATTTATTTATTTTTTAATTAGGCTTCAGTTTTGTCAGAAGACACATCTCATAAGGGAGAGTGCATAACATTGCTCCCGGTGTCACGGATCTACTCAGTGTAACAGTACCATTTGTCTTTGAATGGAGCATTGACTGTATTGACTATGCTTGAAGCCTTACAGATATCTACCACAAACAGGGCTACTGTTGTCAGCCACCTCAGATTTTAGTAGTTCCTTCTGGTGGCTCACTCGGAGATACTGTATGTGATCAAGTGACGATATATGCGCATGATGTTCTGTCTCTGTGTGAGACTTTGGGCTTAGAAACTGCAGGATCAAGAATTATTTCAGCGCTTGTTAAGACGACTTGTGTTCATTTGGTCATCGTTGTCATCAAAATTCTATTTTTTGCCATGCAGCATTGAATTACGTGCATTGCTTTTACTGCGAGATCGGTCTTAATTTTGTATGCAATGCTATTTTATGTGAATATGGTCAGTGAAAGAATGTTCAAACTGAGATGCTGCCGTGTCTTCCCCCCTGAGAGCCATGTAAATTGTGAGATAAAACAGATTATTATAACAACTTAGTCCATTTCTCATTGGCTTGCCAGTTGCTGAGATACAAACAGCCCACAAGGCAGGCAACGGCAGTTCATCCAAGTTGAGCTAGAACACTAGTGCTCTTTGATTTAGAAGAGGTCGTGGAAGGAGAACGGAAGGAGAAGGAGGAGGGAAAGAGGTGAAGATCTTGTCCTTTATTCAGTTCGGGACAGGGAGGAAGATATCAGTGACTTGAAAGAGAAAGAGCCAGCGTTGATGCTTATCATCCAACTGTTTTTGTGGGCTAGTCTTTATGATATTCCATCAGTTGTGGTTTCTGGAGCCATGCCATCTCAATAAGTAAGCGAGAGAAAAGGGCTGTTTTTCCAGATCTGTATTGTCCTTAGATGAACCAGGCGTCTCTGCCAAGAATCCTGCAAAGTTTATAGAAGGTAAAAGTAAGTGGGTTAGAATCTATCTCAGTTTTTCAGCAGCAACCACAAAAGATTAATTCTTCACAGCAAATTTAGACACAGCAGGTAAGCATTTTCTTCCATCAAAAAAAATTTTTTTTTGTTCATCTTGCTGTGGGAAAGTGAAGAGGATTTAGACAATAGAGTGTTAATGCAGGTTCAATGACGGTGGGATTGGAAGGAGGGCAGGAGGGAGAACTGCCTTGATGTGAAAGGAGGGGAGCGCAAAATCGTGAGATTCAGATATGCACACTAACAGAGAGAATCGCATTACGAGAAACAGAAAGGCAGACAACAAAGTGGATGGTGGATGAAGAAAATGTTTCAGCGGGTGAGTCAACAGACCAGATCCCTACCAATAAAAAACAATGTCATCATCCTGTCACTGGTCCAACTGAGCTGCCCACACAAAGAAATCACAGCCCACCACTAAGATAATGCTTTTCTCCACTGCCGTTTAGTTAAAGGCAGGATGATCTGAAAACAACAATATATATATATATATATATATATATATATATATATATATATATATATATATATATATATATATATATCTTCACCACCATGCTTAAAAATATTACTTATTCTACATTACGGAGGTTAACAGACTATGGTCCAAAGATTATTTTCCCCTTTATGAATGAAATTATATAATTTGGGAATAACAAACTGTACTACCTACAAATATGTCAGCGCTACAGATGTTCTTCTATAAAACCAACAGGACAGTTCTCCAGACTGTGGGGCCGATGAAGCCCTGGCACGTATTACCATATTTTTTACTTCCTTCTGCTAAGGAGGGCTAACATCCATTTTATGGTCTACCACTCCACTTTGTGTAACATCTGGATGTAGCAATAGCTCAATATGTCTCTCCCAAGAATAAGAATAGCTTCAATTCCTGAGCAGTTGCCCTTATCATTGACTAAACCACATACTTCTCTCATTCCCCATTTAACCCCCCCTTCACCACCACTGCACCACTGCAATAGGTGCCCATCAGCACGTACTGCACACTTATCCCTTGTGAAAGAGGGATCCATTTTTTTCTTGAAAAGGTTTTTCTGGGGAGTTTTTCGTCATTGGAATCAGGGCTCTAGGGATAGAGGGTGTTTTGTTGTCTATTGTATCTGTCTGTGTCATTGGATTTTTTTTTTGTAAGTTATTTACACACACACACACACACACATCTATATATATAAAACTTTGTTAAAAGAAACACTCAATGGTAGAGATATTGCTCAACAAATAAAGAGCCAAATAATCCTCATTTTGTTATAATAAAGTTACTTGACTAACTGGATTATATATATATATATATATATATATATATATATATATATATATATATATATATCCATCCATTATCCAAACCGCTTATCCTGCTCTCAAGGTCACGGGGATGCTGGAGCCTATTCCAGCAATCATTGCACAGCAGGCGGGGAGACACCCTGGACAGGCCGCCAGGCCATCACAGGGCTGACATATACATATACATATACATATACATACACACACACACACACATACGTATATATGTATATGTATACATATATATTATATAGTGTGTGTATGTGTATGTGTGTGTGTATGTGTGTATATTTATACATATATATACACACAAAATTTCACCCTATTATTTCTCTATTGAACACCTTACTCAGAGCATTTTAAGGATTTCTGTTCTCAGGACAATACTCCTCAGACCTGTATAAATATATGTTAATTTGCTTCCTAATTGTGCAGTATTCAAAAATGTAATTACTGTATAGATCCACTATTTCCAAGTTATTTTATTATGTTTATTCTTTTATCTATTTGAACACCGAACAGAAGATACTAACTATATCCCACTTTTTCATTTGCCTTGCCTTCTTAGACATATTACTTTTTGCAATATTGTGTTATCTTATGTGGTCTATATAAGCAACACACCATGTCAAATGTGTTGTCTTTAAAAACCAATGCTGACTCTGATTCCATCTGTATGCACCTTTTCTAAGTGGCCTTCTTGTTGCTTAGTTGCTGCCACTCTTCTCTTGGCTAAATAGAGCCTTAACAAATATAATTGGATCCTTGTGGAGAGCTGCCCTAGCACGGTCTTTCTTTCTTTCTTCTGTTTTTCCCAAGATTTTCTGCTCTCCTCAAAGCTGCCAACCAATTCTTCAGGTTTATCTGCAAGACATTAATGCCCTCTTTCTCACCCACCGCTTCCTAAGCTGCCTCTTTTATTGGCAATCGGATGAGACTTTGGGTCTGCTGTTGTCACTGAGACTAGATTGGTTCTGACACTTCTTTATTTGCTTTTTCTCATAGACTCCAATCCTTTCACTGTACAGTCATATGCAATCTACTCCTTCTCCACTCTTCATTTTCTTCCTGTCTCACTACATATATAGTGATCCCCTTTGGCCTCCACAATTTAAGGATTCTTCAATGTTTTGATTCGGCATGGAGGTTTTGGAAACATGTCACAGGGATGCAGATCTGTGCTGACGTGATGGCATCACACTGTTGCTATGGTGATGCATTCACACTGCAAACAGGCCATTCCAATGCTGTCATCTTCACCGAATGACCCTATCTCATAGATTAAACTGTCATATGTGACATATTTGCAGGTCCTTAAAATGGACTGATTGCCAATGTTGCAATGCCAATGCATGTTATCTTTTTACAGGGCCAGACTAACTATCCCACTTTGCAACAACATTACACAAATATATATGTCTGGCCTCACGAGACTGCATGCCAGCATATCAAATCACATTTACTCACATGCATACGATGCATTTCATATCAATAAATTGTGTGGTGTTTAGGACATCCGCTCTGATCATCTGCTTTAGCAGTATTAGATTAATGATTGTTAAGTTAGTTTAGCTATAAGGTTAGAAATTGTTATATTTAAGTATTAGGTGAGAGATTGTTAATTTTAGATATTAACTTGGCGGGGTCAGGGTAAGGATCTGGGAGGCCGGTTGTTAAGCGTTACAATCCACATTGAGTATGAATCAGGTTTAAGCATATATCTCAGCAGATGCCATAGGATATGTCCTAATTCATCAATATGTTGGCAATCAATGTATTTTTGTGACCTTGTATAATAACATTTTGTCTCTGAGTATGTTCACACTAACACAGATAAATTTGAAAACGGTATCTTCATGGCGAAAACAGGTAGAAAGTTTTCCGTCTGGGTAGCGTAGTGGTCTATTCCATTGCCAACCAACACAGGGATGGCTGGTTTGAATCCCCGTGTTACCTCCAGCTTGGTCGGGTGTCCATTCAAACACAATTGACCGTGTCTGCAGATGGGAAGCTGGATATGGGTATGTGTCCTAGTCGCTGCACTAGTGCCTCTTCTGGTTAGTCGGGGTGCCTGTTCGGAAGGGAGGGGGAACTGGGTGGAATAGCGTGATCCTCCCACGCACTACGTCCCCCTGGTGAAACTCCTCACTGTCAGGTGAAAAGAAGCAGCTGGTGACTCCACATGTATCGGAGGAGACATGTGGTAGTCTGCAGCCCTCCCCAGATCAGCAGAGGGGGTGGAGCAGCTACCGGGACAGCTCGGAAGAGTGGGGTAATTGGCCAAGTACAATTGGGGAGAAATAGGGGGAACCCCCCCCCCACCAAAAAAAAATAGTTTTCTGTCAACACTTGAATTTTGCAATCATTTTCTCAAAGTTCTCCATCCATATTGAAAAGCTGAAATAATAGAAACGCGCTGAGGTCTCTTCTATTGGGCATGCACACACAACTTGACCTGAGATCACATGATAACAATATGTCAGTATCTTTGAAAAACTTAATTTTTGTCATCCACACCACAGCACCATACTGGCACTTTCAAATTCATCCACTTTGGAGAGCATTTTTTTGAAAAGCTCCATTTTCTGTAGCAGAATTCACCAGCTCAGTGTGGATGGAAGGCTGAAATAGAGAGGACAAGCAGCATTTTCAAATTTCTCTGTTTGTGTGGACGCACTCTCTGAGAGTGGGCAATCCTGTCGATTCTGTTGGGAGTCTGTAAATGGACTGTGTTTATATATATTATAGGTATATGGACTGCATTTATATATCTTGGAACCATTCTGATGCAATGCATGCTCTGCAACGTGGCGCATTATCCTGCTAAAGATATTCATGACAAAGGGTAAACTGCAATCATAAATAATAATAATAATAATAATGGATTACACTTAGACACCCAAAGCGCTTCACAGTGAAGGGGTAATTCACTTCAACCACCACTAATGTGTAGCACCACCTGGGCGATGCATGGCAGCCATTTTGCGACAGAATGCTCACCACAAATCAGCTTGAGGTGGAGAGGAAGGAATCATTGAGCGATTACCCAAGGGGATGATTAGGTGGCCAGATGGAGAGAGGAAGGTTGGGAATTTTGCCAGGACACCCCCTACTCTTTGCCATAAGTGCCATTGGACCTTTAATGACCACAGTGAGTCAAGACCTCAGTTGTAACATCTCATCGGAAGGATGGCATCATGAGGTATTGGGATCTTTTTTTTTTAATTAGAACCAGAGGGAAGACTGCCCCCTACTGTCCTACCAACACCACTTCCAGCAGCAACTCAGTTTTCCCATGAGGTCTCACAACCAAGTTCTAGCCAAGTCCACACCTCCTTAGCTTCCACCATTCGGCAGACCCAGGGTACACGTTGGTATAGCTGCCGGCAAGGAATAATGGGATACACCTGGTAAGTAACATTGTTCAGGTATGCTGTGGCCTTCAAATGTTACTCAGTTGGTATCAAGGAGTTTAACATGTACAAGAAAAACATATCCCACAACCACTTTTTGTTTTTAGTGTGGCCTGTTGCTATAGCCCATCTGTGCCAAATTCTGATAAGTTAAGAGTTACCAATCTGTACTAGGTCTTCTGGATAGTCTAAGGAAAAATACATAATACATATTTTCTGATCTTTTCACAATTTAATATTAGGGCTCACAACCCTAAAAATGCGTGATTCTTGTTCTGCTTTTAGATAATTTTGATTGAACATTGATTTGGGAAGGCTGCGTTCAATGGTTGTACAGCAAGACCAACTATTTTGGAAGGGTACCATCCAAAAATGCATTTCTTAACTTTAGCATGACTTAACTTAGCTTTGTTATATTTTCCCAAATCAATTGGAGATTTACCATATTTACATAGACATCATTTATCTTTTGATTAATTTTTTAAGGAACAAGTTATTTGTCTGTATGATGCCTGAGGAGTGGAGAAGAAGCATACTGGTACTGATTTTCAAGAATAAGGGGGATGTGCAGAACTCTAGCAAATACAAAGATATAAAGTTGATCAGCCACAGCATGAAGATGTGGGAAAGAGTAATAGAAGCTAGGTTAAGAGGAGAGGTGATGATTAGCGAGCAGCAGTATGGTTTCATGTCATGAAAGAACACAACAGACGCAATGTTTGCTTTGAGAATGTTGACTGAGAAGTATAGAGAAGGACAAGAGTCACATTGTGTCTTTGTAGATTTAGAGAAAGCATACGACAAGATGCCAAGAGAGGAGGTGTGGTATTGTATGAGTAAGTCGGGAGTTGCAGAGAAGTATGTAGGAGTGGTGCAGGATATGTATGAGGGTATGTGACAGTGGTGAGTTGTGCGGTTGGAATGACAGATGGGTTCAAGGTGGAGGTGGGATTACATCAAGGATCGGCTCTGCGCCCTTTCTTGTTTGCAATGGTGACGGACAGGTTGACGGACCAGATCAGGCAGGAGTCTCTGTGGACTATGATTTTCGCAGATGACTGTGATCTTTAGAGAGTAGGGAGCAGATTGAGAAAAGCCTGGAGAGGTGGAGATATGCACTGGAGAGAAGAGGAATGACAGCCAGTAGGAAATGGGAGGACAGTGGACTGGTGAGGATGCAGGGAGTAAGGTGATGAAGGTGTATGAGTTTAAATACATGGGGTCAACTGTCTTAAGTAACAGGGAGTGCACAAGAGAGGCGAAGAAGAGAGTGAAGGCAGGGTGGAGTGGGTGGAGAAGAGTGTCAGGAGTGATTCGCGACAGAAGGGTACCGGCAAGCCTTAAAGGGAAGGTTTACAAGATGGTTGTGAGACCAACTATGTTATACGGTTTGGCGACAGTGGCACTGATGAAAAGACAGGAGGCGGAACTGGAGGTGGCAGAGTTGAAGATGGTAAGATTTTCATTGGGGGTGACAAAGAAGGACAAGATTAGGATGGTTTTTTCAGGCTTTGTCACCAGTCTTAGCCCCACTTCATTATCTCCTCAAGTCAGGTGTAAAATTGTTGTGGGGGTCTCAACAGCATGTAACATCCCAGAGGTCCAAGGACCTACTGTCAGCATCGACACTGCTGACACATTATGACCCACAGTTGCCCCTGATCATAACATGTGATGGCTCCCCGTATGGAGTTGGAGCAGTTTTGTCACATAGGATGAAGGACAACTCTGAGAGGCCCATCTGCTTTGCGTCCAGCTCTTTGTCGCCAGCAGAAAATAACTACTCTCAGCTGGAGAGAGAAGCGCTAGCTGTTATTTTTGCTGTGAAGAAGCTCCACCAATACGTGTATGGCCATAACTGCACCATCCAAACTGACCACAAGCCCCTACTGGGTCTACTAGATCAGCTTAAAAACATTCAGCCAGCTGCATCACTGCACCTTCAACACTGGGCACTACTACTGGCCCAATATCAGTACATCCTCAGATACAGGCCAGGACCCTCCCTTGCAAACGCTGGTGGCCTCAGCAGGCTTCCCCTCCCAGAAATATCCAAGGACATACACAGGCCAACCGAGCTGAAATGCTTATTTAAACCACTTCAGACTTCTTCTATTACCAGTCATCAGGTGAAGCAGTGGACTTGTAGGGATCCTTTGCTTGCTAAAGTGTGTCGCTTCGTCAAAGAGGGATGGCCTGCCACCTGCCCAGCTGAGGTTTTATGTCCATTCTTCAGAAGGCTGGCTGAGCTCTGTGTAGAAGACAGTATTCTGCTCTGGGGGCTCCGTGTTGTGGTGCCACCACAGGCTCATGAAACCCTGCTGGAGGAGCTTCATGAACCACACCCAGGAATCTCGAGAATGAAGGCAACAGCCAGAGCTAAAATGTGGTGGCCTGGATTGGATAATGAAATAGAATTTAAAGTGCATGCTGTTACCACATATCAACAGGTACACAACACTCCTCCCCCAAGCATCAGTGTCACCTTGGGAATGGCCTGGCAAACCATGGACACGCATTCACATAGACTATGCAGGTCCATTTCTGGGGGAGATGTTCTTAATAGCAGTAGCTGTACATTCAAAATGGCTTGAAGTTTGCCTTGTCCGAATAGCCATGTCAGCAGCAACAATTGAGCACCAAAGGGAGAAGTTCAGCACTCATGGCCTTCCCCATACATTTATGTCAGACAATGCAGCAATTTTTACGAGTGCTGAGTTTAAGGGATTTCTGACATCCAATGACTTAACACATAACATCTGGCCCCTACGAGACTTCCACAAATGGGTTAGTCGAAAGAGCTGTCCAAACAGTAAAGAGGGCCCTGAAGAAAACCGTGGGATCAGGAGGATCGCTAAAGACGTGCATATCAATTGCCTGTTTGTAAAAAGTTTTACACGCTTTTATCTTTTCTCGACTTGACTACTGTAATGCACTTTATTCTGGTATCAGCAAGGGCTCCCTCCACCGTCTGCAGTTGGTACAAAATGCCGCTGCTCGGCTCATTACAGGAACAAGGAGGCATGACCATATCACTCCTGTGCTTGCCTCCCTACACTGGCTCCCTGTTATATTTCAAATCGATTTTAAAATTTTACTGCTCACTTTTAAGGCTTTAAATGGTATTGCTCCTTTATACATTTGTGATTTATTGACTTGGTATGTCCCCCCTCGACCATTAAGTTCTGCAGATGGAGACCTGCTAGTTATTCCAAGGTCTTGGTTGGTTACAAAGGGTGATCGGGCTTTTGCTGTTAGAGCCCCCACACTATGGAACGCTCTTCCTGCTGAGCTGACGAACTAAGCCTTTAGCTTCTTTTAAATCTCGTCTTAAAACTTTTCTTTTTATGAAAGCTTTAACAAATGTTTGATATTTGTTTTTATTTTTACTGTTTTTAATTTTACTCTTATTTGATCTTACTCTTATTCCTGCCTTGTCTGTTTTTATCTGTATTTTTTATTTTTATTTTTTTCGTGAAGCACTTTGTAACATTGTTTTAGAAAGGTGGTATATAATTAAAATTATTATTATTATTATTATTATTATTGTTATTATATCAAGGTTCTTGGCGGCATACAGATCAACACCACATGCAACAACAGGCAGGTCACCAACAGAGATGTTACTCGGCCGTCCTGTCAGAACCAGGTTTAACCTACTAAGAGTGGATGCCCATGCTAAAGTATTCCAGACCCAAGAGCACATGATCTGTAGAAAAAACAGCACCAGGCCAACCAGAACACTGGCATCAGGTGCACAAGTGTGGGTAAGGGATTTCACAAGCCATAAGAAATGGCTACCTGGGGTGGTGATCACCAGCACAGGTCCTCTCTCCTACAGAGTGGAGGTGGAGGCAAGGTGTTTAGACGTCATGTGGATCACCTATTACTAAGAAGAGAGTCAGACAGATGCCACCTGCTCAATGAAGACCAGCGGCAAAACCCCAAGGCCGACTGGGACACTGATAGCCATGGAGCTGAGCAGTCAACTCAGCCACCATAAGTTGTTTGTCTGTCGCAGCGACGAGGACCATCTAGTCATCCCGTTGGGGCCGAATTCTGTGGGTGCGAAGATGGCTGGTTAGTCCAATCTGCGCCCTGAATGTTCTTTGGCAGTGTGGGCATGGGATAGTGGGAGTAGCTGGAGGGTTGCTGACACGGTCTTTAAGCCACCGTATACAGTGCCCAAGGACCAGGTACAATGACCACAAGCTATCGGGGTGGTGGGGGGGGGGTGGAAGTGAAGCTGAGCAGCCACCTCAGCCGCCTGATACTAAGCCTGATGTTAGGGAGGAGAAAATAGGGTACGATGGCCCTCACCGTTCCTGTAGGTCAAGGAAACCCCCCGAAAAACTTGATTTGTAGTTAGAGTGGCCAGAACTTGTTGGGGTACAATAATCCCTGTTGTGAGTCCACCAGAGCTGGGGCAGTCTACCCCCACTCTGTGTTAGCTGCTTTTATATTGTTCTTTCAGTGAATATGATGTTATTTGGTTAGACCCATATTTACTCATCTGTGAGTGTTCGTGGGAGTTTATTTCAAAGTAATGGTTATGCTCAGCGAGGGATGGAGGGATGTTATATCTTGTAGTTAGTCTGCCGCCCACTTGGGGGGGGGGGCAGTAGAAGGGAGAAGTAAAAAAAGACACGTAAAAAAGACAGAGAGAAATAAACAGAGCTGATGTGGACAGTTACTGAGCAGCCATGTCGTTTCTACTGTATAATATGTGGATAAATAACAGCATGTCAGACAGTAGACTGAATTGGGAAAAAAACAGCAAAAGGAGGATATGGTGTTCTTTCATGTTTCACAACTTGGTAGATGACAGGTAACTGCTGTTTTATGTACAATATTTAACATAATTATGTTATATAATAGTAATTATATAATATTATAATAATATATTAATGTTAAATTGAATATTGAAAATGGAAAAGCCAAACAATGCAACCATGGTCAGGAACGATACAACCATGGTGCTCTTCAGACTGGGCAAAAGTAAAGTCAGCATGAATAGGAAGCTGAAACATCACATCTAATATTTACCATGCACAATTGTATTTGTTTTAGTCATTCGACCCTGGCAACTACACAGGCTCCCTCAACATCATCCACGATACACTGATGAGCCAAAACATTATGAACACTCACAGGTGAACTGAATAACATTGATTCTCCCCAAACAATGGCACATGTCAAGGTCTGGGTAGATTAGCTGGTAAGTGAACAATCAGTTCTTGAAGACAACATGGTGGATGCAGGAGAAATGGGCAGGAGTAAAGACCTGCACGACTTTGACAAGGGCCAAATTGTTATGGCCAGACGACTGGGTCAGAGCATCTCTGAAACGATAAGGCTTGTGGGGTGCTCCCCATCAGCAGTGGTGAGTACCTGCCAACAGTGGTCTGAGGAGGGACAAACCATAAACCAGTGACAGGGTGTTGGTTGCCCAAGGCTCATCGATGTGCGAGGACAACGAAGGCTATCCCATTTTGTCTGAACTGACAGAAGGTCTACTGTGGCTCAAGTCACAGAAAAAATTCATGATCGTTGTGTAGCTGCAGACCGGTCAGAGTGCCTATGGTGACCCCTGTCCACTGTCAAAAACACATACAATGGACATGCGAGCATCAGAACTGGACTTTGGAGCAGTGAAGGAAGGTCGCCTGGTCCAATGAGTCCCATTTTCTTTTACATCAGGTGGATGGCCGTGTACGTCTGCACCATTTACCTGGGGAAGAGATGGCACCAGGGATGCACTGTGGGAAGACGACAAGCTGGTGGAGGGAGTGTGACGCTCTGGGCAATGTTCTGCTGGGAAACCCTGGGTCCGGCCAGTCCGGTCAGTTTGACATGTACCACCTACTTAAACATCGTTGAAGACCAGGTATACCCCTTCATGGCAATGGTATTCCCTGATGGCAGTGGCCTCTTTCAGTAGAATAATGCACCCTGCCACACTGCACACATTGTTCAGGAATGGTTTGAGGAACATGATGAAGTGTTCAAGGTGTTGCCCTGACCTCCAATTTCCCCAGATCTCAATTCGATCCGAGTATCTGTGGAATGTGCTGGACCGACCAACAAGTCCAATCCACAGTGGCTCCACCTCACCACTTACAGGACTTAAAGGATCTGCTGCTAATTTTTTGGGGCCAGATACCAAAGGACACCTTCAGGGGTCTTGTAGAGTCCATGCCTCGGCAGGTCGGCGCTGTTTTGGTGGCATACGAATGATGACAGCGTATTAATGTCTGTGGTGGGTTTTCTGCGGGTGCTCCAGTTTCCCCCACCATCAAAAAGAAACATGCATGTTAGGGTTTATACTCCAGTTCTTTTCCCATTGCCTTGATCAAGGGCACAGACAGGAGTTGGTTCCTGGGCGCAGCATGAAGACCACTGCTCCTAGCTACACAGATCACAGCTAGGATGGGTTAATTTGCAGTAACTGAATTTCTTCAAGGGGATTAATAAAGGAAACTAAATTAATTAGGCATGTGGTCATCATGTTTTGGCTCATGAGTGTATAATATGCAGTAATATTCTGTTCCCTATATCTGCCTCTTTAATGCCATCCATCATAGTTGCTTTTAATGCCAAGATGGCAGACCTGTCGAACCACACTGTGGGAGAAATGATTTGCATTTATCTGATGTTTCACACAGTGGTGGAGAGCAAAGACTCCCGCGAGCTTCTTAGTGTGGCTGTGCCTCACAAAAGTTACCCCTCATGCTTGCACTTTAGCCACAGAATTGTGCCACAGCTTTATCAAAAGATGAGAATGAAGCTGAAGGGATCTCTTCAAACATTGAAAGGAAATTTGTGCATTGGGGCAGTTTTTCCACAGACATATGGCCGCTTCTTCACAACATGTTCACCATGTCCAGCTTCAAAAAGTACAATGGAAAGTCTGAGTGAGACCATAATAGCTGAGGATATATTTCTCACAGCAATGCTTTTTGATATTTTAAATGTGTCTGAGCATGTGTAGACCTGAAATAAAAAAAGGTAATATGACTAAAAAATAGCTTAATGGAGAAATACTTCAACTTTACTTTTTCAGGGGAGTTGATGGTAAAAAAAAAATGTCATTATATAGATAAGAAACCATATTTTAAATCCTATAAAGATTTCTTTTCATTCATAATTGATTGTTTAGTCTTCACCAGGTAGGTTGGGGTGGTGCAAGAATCAGGAACAATGTATTTGTCATTTCATATTCATATTATGTACAACATACACAAAAGAAACAAAATTCTGTTTCCCCCAACCCACAGCAGTGCAACACAAAAACACATATCCAAAATCCTCCATCCATCCATTTTCCAAACCGCTTATCCTGCTCTCAGGGTCATGGGGATGCTGGAGCCTATCCCAGCAGTCATTGGGCAACAGGCAGGGAGACACCCTGGACAGGCCGCCAGACTATCACAAAGGGCTGACATACACACACACACAAACACACACAAACATTCATACCTAGGGACAATTTAGTATGGCTGATTCACCTGACCTACATGTCTTTGGACTATGGGAGGAAACTGGAGCCCCCGGAGGAAACCCACGCAGACACGGGAGAACATGCAAACTCTACACAGGATGACTTGGGATTACCCCAAAGGTTGGACTACCCCGGGGCTTGAACCCAGGACCTTCTTGCTGTGGGGCGACTGCGCTAACCACTGCACCACCATGCCGCCCCCCTCAAAAAACAACACCATCAAAAACATACAAAAACAGAGGAAAAAAAAACAGCCAACAACAAAGTCCATCCAGTGCAACACAGTCCAAATACTCCACCGTCCAGAGAACAAATGTCAGCCAGGATAACTGTTGGAACTGCCGATCTGCATGGGCTAGCAGTTAGTCTAGCCTGCCCCGCCGCCGCTTCCCATCACACCGCCCTCGGTGTTTCCCCGTCAGGCACAGCTCCAGGCGGGGCCATGGTCCCCGGGCCTATCAGGTGCAGCAGACCAGGTTCCCCCAGCTGATTCAACGCCAGCTCTCCAGCCAGACACCCTTGACACCTTCCCCGCACTCCACACGACAACAGACGCAGACAAAACACTGCACAGTCGACGTTAGGAGAGGCCACTGCCAGACCACCACGGTGTTTCCTCTTGGGCAGGGTCGTGGGCTAGCAGTTAGCTTAGCCTGCCCCGCTTCCGCATCCTGTCAGACTGCCCTCGGTGTTTCCTCTTCGGGCCCACAGGACACAGCAGACCAAGCTCTCTCAGCCAAGCAAAATTGATGATCAAAATAAAAACTTCACAGGATGACACAAACTTAGACTTGGACAAAGACACAGCATAATTGGCACTGGGTGAAGCCATCGCAATTGCAAGTCCGCGCCATCTTCAAACACCAGAAGTGGGAAGTACTACCACAGTTGGTAGTATGTAGTAATCCATGTTGAGAAATGGTTTTTAGATGTATAATGACATTTCCCATTGCATATACCTATGACTCTGTTTGTTTATATAGGCGGCATGGTGGCTGAGTGGTTAGCACTGTTGCCTCACAGCAAGAAGGTCAGGGGTTCGAACCCCAGGTGGGTCCCAGGTCCTTTCTGTGTGAAGTTTGCATGTTCTTCCCATGTCTGCGTGGGTTTCCTCTGGGTGCTCCAGTGGCCTCCCACCATCAAAATGATATGCATGTTAAGGTTAATACTCCTGTCTGTGCCATTGACCAGGGCAATGGAAAGAAGAACTGGAGATGGTCCCCGGGTGCTGCAGCTGCCCACTGCTCCTATACAATAGGATGGGTTAAATGCAGAGAACACATTTATTGTAAGAATATAATTCGTTGTAAGAATACAATGACAAAATAAAGTGGTTTTTCTTTCTTTATCTGTGTTACAAGAATCAGGGGCTATATAGCATAAAGCTTGTTATTTGTTAAATAACAAATTGGGCAAAAATTGTAAAATCATGACTTTAATGGGGGCGGCACAGTGGTGTAGTGGTTAGTGTGGTTGCCTCACAGCAAGAAGGTCCTTGGTTTGAGCCCTGGGGTAATCCAACCATAGGGGTCATCCCGGGTTGTCCTCTGTGTGGAGTTTGCATGTTCTCCCCATGTCTGCGTGGGTTTTCTCCGGGTGCTCCGGTTTCCTCCCACAGTCCAAAGACATGTAGGTCAGGTGAATTGGCCATACTAAATTGCCCCTAGGTATGAATATGTGTGTGTGTGTGTGTGTGTGTGTGTGTGTGTGTGTGTGTGTGTGTGTGTGTGTGTGTCGGCCCTGTGTGATGGCCTGGCGGCCTGTCCAGGGTGTCTCCCTGCCTGCCGCCCAATGACTGCTGGGATAGGCTCCAGCATCCCCGCGATCCCGAGAGCAAGATAAGCGGTTCGGATAATGGATGGATGGATTGGACTTTTTAATATCTTGGTTATAGCAATGTCAGTAATCAAATGGTGAAGACCAGGAATTCCTTGTCTTTTTATTTTTTTCTTGATTAAAACCCACCCGCTTCTACTTTAAACCATGGTAATGTCCTTTTTAATCCAAAAACAGACACAAATACAGTCCCTTAAATTGGATGAACAAATGCACCAGATCCCACATAGCAAAATTGGTCTGTCCCAGTTCTGGCCCACATAATGCACTTACACTCGACCCACATGCAGCAAAGAATGACGGCCCTTTTGTGGCCCGGATCTGCTTTGCCAGAGCTGGGCCACACGTGGGCCAGCTGTGGACACACTGTTGGCCCTGTGCTGGCCCAGAACGGTTTCTGCAGTGGCACCAGACGTCAGCCTCAAGTATACCTTAATCAAGCCATGTAATAACCACACATGCCGTATTTGGCCCAGATTAAAAATGCCTCAACAACAGTGGTACAATTATACAAATGACTTATTTATTTAATAACAAGCAATTCATATTAAATGAAATCAATTATATTGAAATGACTGATGTCAACTAGCTTAACTGACAACAGGAACCAGTTTCCAGTGTCTGAGAAACATTTCTAATAATTTATGACAAAACATAAAATAACATATGCTTATAAAACATCCTCAACCTTTAAACTACACTCAGGTAATGGGCTCAAAATCCAATAGTCAGTGCTCTAACTTGCAACACCAGCTGTTGAAC
The DNA here is from genome assembly GCF_029633865.1 of Lampris incognitus. Lineage (NCBI taxonomy): Eukaryota > Metazoa > Chordata > Actinopteri > Lampriformes > Lampridae > Lampris > Lampris incognitus. Next base: position 24,791,907 of record NC_079226.1, read on the forward strand.
CAATCCCTTTTCAACAAGGATTTTTTTAGGCAAGCACCCTTGACACAACTGACATTTCAAAATGGCTTGAAAAACACAAGGCCACTTTACAAACACAGGGTTCCATTGCAGTTATAACACAATAAATCAACCAAACAAAACATTAAACACTGAAACATGACTGGAACATAGTGCAAGAGTCAAAAATGCATTATTATGCATTGGAACATTGTCAATGTCCTTTCTTTACATTTGTTCAAACAGCAGCAGCATCTGTAAACAACTTAGCAAAGACTTTCAAGAATCAAAAATGCATCATGCATTAGAGTTTCTCTCATTCTCCTTTCTTCTCATTCGTTCACTTCTTCTGCCATTACTATCAGGTGCATTTTGAAGCCATTTTGTAATCCTGGTCTCGATTTCTTGGTCCGTGGCATCAGAAGTCAGACGATTACTTCGAACAGCCACTAACACACACACACACACACACACACAAACAAAAAAATAAATTAATTAATAACAACAGTGCATAAGTGAGACACCTTTCATAACTGGACTTTTAATGCCAAGAAGCTCTTGATCAACAATCGTTTGAACCACCTGCACAAACCGCTACTACTAATTTTAAAGATTAATATTGTACTATTTTCTTTTACACTTTGCTATATCGGAAAAAGCTAGTTTTCTCTTTGTTCCCTCAGGACAGCATTGTCCAGAGACAGGTACTTTCCAGAGCAGTACCATGCTCGATGTAAGATATCATCGCTGTCAGGTGGAAACCTTGTATGTCCAAAACTGTTACTTTTCACGAAATGGGAAAAAGAACCTGTGTTCCAATGGATCCAATGTAGTTATTTAGTCACAAGCTCTTGTTAATACTTTTCATTGATTAAATACTTATAAAACCCTGACAGACTTAACCACTTTCACTTTCAAAATTCTTCAAAAATAGCAGATCTACAATATCCAAAGGAGTTGAATCAAGTACAACTGGACTTGGTATATATCCATGAAGACGTTTCGCCTCTCATCCAAGAGGCTTTCTCAGTTCGCGCCTTTCTGACTAGAGCTAGTCTGACTGGCTGGTGAGGAGACTCAGAATTAATCATCTAGGAGTCGTTCTCAGAGCTATAGATGTCCATGGCTCTTTGTGTCCCGATGTTTACCAACGCCCGTCGTTATCGGAGCTATTGATATGCGTGGCTCTCCTGTGCCCCGATGTCCAGCCGCGCCCGTCGCCATCGGAGCTATTGATTTGCATTTGTTTAGCAGCGACGGTCGGTGCGGGTGTTAGTTTCGACTTCATTATTCAGTGGTCATGAGTCGTTGGAGCCGTTAGTGACCGACTGTTGTTCTTGGAGGCTAGGCTTCTGGAGTCTCCTGGGTAGAGATGAAAGGACGGCATTGTAAGTGGGAGATAGGTGGTGTCGCAGACCTCCTCCTCTGTTGAGGGATGGTTTTTCCAGTTTCACATAGATGGCTTCCTTCACCCCTCTATCTTCTCTGTCCAAAAAGTGTACGTTGCTATCCTCGAAGGAGTGTGTCTTCTCCTTTAGGTGTAGACAGACTGCTGAGTCTTGTCCTGAGGAGTTTGGCCTTCTGTGTTGGGCCACCCGTTTGTGTAGTGGTTGTTTGGTTTCTCCTATGTATAGGTCAGTGCAATCCTCATTGCATTGTACAGCATACACCAGATTGCTTTTTTGGGTGTGTGGTACACGGTCTTTGGGATGAACCAGTCTTTGTCGGAGTGTGTTGCCGGGTTTGAAGTATACCGGGATGTGGTGTTTGTTGAAAATTCTCCCGAGTTTCTTGGAGACCCCGGAAACATACGGGATGACTGTGCTATTCCTTCTGTTCCTTTTCTCCTCGTCGCTCACCTGGTTGGTCTTTCTGGAACGTGTTGCAGTTTTCGCAAAGGTCCAACTGGGGTAGCCGCAGGTTTTTAAAGCTCCCCTCAGGTGTTTGTGTTCTTCTCATTGGGCCTGAGTGCTGCTGGGCACATTGTCAGCTCTGTGTTGCAAAGTTCTGATGACACTCAGTTTGTGTTCCAGAGGGTGGTGTGAGTCGAAAAGTAGATATTGGTGTGTGTGTGTAGGTTTCCTGTAAACCCCAATGTGGAGGCTCCCCAATGCAGGGGCGTAACCACGGGTGGGCCTGGCCTGTCACAGGCCCACCCATTTCAAGCCCAGGCCCACCCAATCACGCTGGCTTACAAGCACGTAGGCCGGCCCCTTTTACGTACGTAGAACTGCAAAATCTGAGCGCGCATACCATCACGCTCTGTATTTTTCACTGCTGCTAACTAGCCAATAGCCAATAGTTAGCCATAACTTATGGAATGGCGAAACAAAGTTCAATCTTCCGCTTTTTTAAAAAGCCACAGATGGAGGAGGAGGAAAGCACACCTGCTCCAGCACCGACTGAGCCGCCCAATGAGCGTGAGATACCGCCGGAGAGAACGACAGAGGAGGCTACAGCTTCTCCGTTGCAGGCGGCTTCTCCTTCCCCCTCTGACGACGGTGAGACGATTCCCTTGACCATGCCACCGCCAGATTTGTCTGCTGTGGATGAGCCACCCTTGCAGCCTAAATTAGTGTTCCCCGCAACCAACATTTCAGGAAAATTACGTTCTTTTTCCCATAAGTGGTATGAAGAATTTAAGTGGCTTGAATACAGCTCAGCAAGGAACGCTGTTTTCTGTAAAATGTGTAGGCATTTCCCCGAGCCCCATATGGGAAACACGTTTTTTCGAAGCGGGTTTGTAGATTGGAAGCACCTCCGCCATGCATGCTCGAAACATCAGGCTGGCAAACCCCATTGTATTGCACTTGGTAAATTTGAGGGTTACAGAGCAAGCCTGCAAGGTCGGGGGACTGTTCTAGACCAACTAAACCCTGAGGCAATGGACTGCTCATTTGTGGAAAGAAATCGTGATCACGTAAAGGTGGTTCTGGACATTGTTATGTTCTGTGCAAAACAAGAACTGTCATTATGTGGACACAAAGAAAGCGAGGAAGCAGAAGCACTAAACAAGGGACATTTTTTAGAATTGTTTAAATTCATTTCCAAATACGACCCAGAAATTCAAAGTCGCCTTCAACAAATGCCTAAAAATGCAACGCTCATGAGTGCAAAAATTCAGAACGAATTGCCAGAATCTGCTGCCTCATTACTGTTGTGCAAGATAAAAGCAGAGCTGCGTGAATCACCCGCCACCTACTATGCCATATTAGCGGACGAATATAAGGATATGTCAAAGCGTGAACTGGTCGCTGTGTGTATTAGGTACATTCATGCAGGGACAATAAAAGAAAGAGCAATTGGATTTGTAGACACCGGTGATATGAGTGCAAACGCGATATCTGAGAAGATTTTAGAAGTGCTGCAACCACTGGAACTTGATCCCTCTCTGTGCGTGGGTTTAAGCTTTGACGGGGCTTCCGTAATGTCAGGGAACAGAGGGGGTGTGCATGTTATTTTAAAACGCACTTTTCCAGACGCGGTATACGTCCACTGTAATTCCCACCGTCTTAATTTAGTTCTTTGCACCGCATCGAAAGTGTCGGGACACGTCAGCACTTTTTTCGAGACACTGAACTCTCTATACAATTTCATGACAGGTGTGCACAGACACGCTAAATTCCTCGAAATACAGAAAGAGCTTCATCCTAACAGACGATGCCTGGAGTTAGAGTGCTCAACAGACACAAGGTGGAGCTCGAAGTCAGGATCAGGGAGCAAGGTTTTGGTGTTACTTGACGTTATCTTGGAAACACTAGCACAATTTTCCGAAACTAGTGGTCACACTAAAGTTGAAGCCGAATCACTTTTGCAACAAATTCAGACGAAGAAATTTTTGTTTTTGCTGGTTACATTCGGGAAATTATTCGAGAGCAGCGATTTTGCAACAAAAGGTTTACAGAGTGGCTCATTGACTGTCACTGACTGCATAGATCTAATTCAAGGCGTCAAAGACAGTTTTGCACAGTTTAGAGATAATTCACAAGGTGATTTCAACAAAGTGTTAAAACTAACAGAGGAACTGATGGAAAAGAATGACGTCTCCAGCTGGAATGTCACCGGCGCTCGGGAGAGAAAGCTGCCCGCGAGATTCAATGAGTCGGTGGTTACCACTAGTTTGGGCAAAACTACAAAGGTGAGGAACAATGCTGATCTGAAGCAGCTATGGATTAACATTCTGGACAGGCAGATTACTGAGCTGGACAGTCGCTTTCAGCAAGATCAGTATGGCATCATGCGAGCAGCCGCTGCTTGTTTACCAGGATCAGTTACGTTTGCCCAGAAAGAATCATTGCAGCATTCGTGTGATCATTACCGGATATCTACTGAGGACGCGGAATGGACCATTTTCATTCAGGCACTGCGTCGTAAAGTGGAGAGGAGTCAGTGTTACCCATCCCTCATTGAAGTGCTGGACAGCTGCAACTCTGACGTTTTCCCAAACATTAACAGACTGTTAAGGGCAATGATCACCATTCCCCTGACTTCATGTACTGTTGAAAGACTCTTTTCCACTACAGGCCATATCAAAACATGTCTAAGATCTTCCATGCTAACTGCACGCCTCAACAATCTATCCCTGTTGTCCTTTGAAAGGGAACTTACTGACTCTTTGGACTATGATGAAATAATCTCGATCTTCAACGCTCGCCCTCGGCGTCTACACATTGTGCTGTAAAACGTGTACTATAGGCCTATAGCTTACATGTTGTATCATGATCTTTTAGACTGAGTCGGGCTGTTTTCCTCAGTGATGTTTAAATGGTTGTGTAGAGCCTGGCGAGAATGACTGGCGTGGTATTTGTTTAAGTGGGTTTTTATTAAAGTTTTAGTATGTTTCTTGGTCACGTACTAAAAACCTGTGTTATGTGTTTACTGCTGTAATGTGTTCGAATTTGCGTCTTGTTTGAAGGATTATTGCTGAAAAATTTTGGCCCACCCATTTTCACTCAGGCCCACCTAAAAAAATATTCCTGGTTACGCCACTGCCCCAATGTGGACGTCACAGTCCAAGAAGGGCAAACTGTTATTCTTTACGTCTTCCCTTGTGAACTTAATGTTCTTGTCCACTAAGTTGATGTGTTTGGTAAATGCTTGCACCTCTTGTGTTTGGATTTTGACCCATGTGTCGTCCACATATCTGAACCAGTGGCTCAGCGGTGTTCCTCTGAAGGAGTTCAGGGCCCTGTGTTCTACCTCTTCCATATACTATAAGTTGGCCACAATGGGCGATACTGGTGAGCCCATTGCACAGCCGTGTTTCTGTCTGTAAAACTGGCCCCTGAGTTGGAAATATGTAGTGTTAGGCAAAGGTCCAGTAGTTGGCAAATCTGGTCTGGGCTGAGGTTGGTCCTAGTGTGGAGGGTGTCGTCCCGTAGCAAATGTTGCCTCACAGTTTCCAAAACCTCCATGGTTGGGATGCAGGTGAATAACGAGGTCACGTCATAGGATACCATGGTTTCATGCGGGTCCAGTTTTACGCCTTGGACCTTGTCCACGAAGTCAATGGAGTTTTGGATATGGTGAGGTGTTTCGCCCACTAAAGGGGTCAAGATGTTGGCTATATGTTTGGCAATGTTGTACGTGACCGAGTTTATGCTGCTGACGATGGGCCTGAGGGGGGTTCCATCTTTATGGATCTTAGGGAGTCCATATATGCATGGAATGTTATCTTGTGGGTAGAGACGGTGGTGTTGTATCCGATCAATGGTTCCTCCTTTCTGTAGTTTCTGTAGGTACTCTATTATTCTCCTCTTGTAACCACTAGTAGGATCGCGTCTCAGAGGTTTGTCGGTGTCGCTAAGTAATGACGTGATCTTGACGTGGTAGTCTGTTGTGTTGAGGACAACCGTGCATCTCCCCTTATCTGCTGGAAGGATAGTGATGTTTTCATCCTTGCTCAGGACTGTCACGGCTTTCCTTTCCTCCATGGTTCGGTTGGAAGGAGGGAGTTTCGCATTGGACAGAGCTGCTGATACCTTTAACCTAAGCTGTTCCGTCTCGGTTTCCGTTAGATTGTTTTTCCTTATGGCTGATTCTGTGGATGTGATGAGGTCAACTATAGGTAGTTGTTTGGGTGTCATGGCGAAGTTCAGTCCTTTGGCTAAGACCTCCTTCTCTGATTGGGAAAGTACCTTGTCCGACAGATTCTTGATCCATCTGTTCTGCGTTCCGTTTTGTGTGGGATGTTCTGTCTTTTGTCTCCAGGTAAGTATATCTGCTTGGCTAGTGTTGTTGGTTCGTCGCTGTAAGTTTTGAAACTTCCTTGTCTGCCTTTCTTTGGTTTTGTGGTGTTGAGATAATTGGGCTTTCTTGGTGAAATCAGTGATCCTCTCCAAGACTGCACCAGGCAAGTGGGATGTTATTTGCTGGAGTAGTTGGTCAGATTTCCCCTTCAGCCCTTCAATAGTGAAATGGACCTGTCTCATTCTTTCATTCAGGAGTTGATTCTGTGCCTTCTCTATGATTCAGTCTGCTCTATGTCCTTTCATTGTGGTACACAGGCACAGGCTAGTGGGTATGAGCCTGTGTTGTCTGCATCTCGGATTGAATCGCAAGTGGTTTCTGTAGTCTGCAATCTTCCGAGCCATCCTTTCATATTCCCTCACCATTTTAAGGGTGTCAGACCCAAATTGTTCCGCAACATGTCTGTGAATGTTCTCATTCATCCAGGTCATGGTTATCCAAAGGAGTTGAATCAAGTGCAACTGGACTTGGTATATATCCGTGAAGACGTTTTGCCTCTCATCCAAGAGGCTTCCTCAGTTCGTGCCTTTCTGACTACACGAAGCTAGTCTGACTGGTTGGTGATGAGACTCAGAGTAACATCGGGACACAAAGAGCCATGGACATCTATAGCTCTGACGACTCCTGGAGGATAAATTCTGAGTCTCATCACCAGCCAGTCAGACTAGCTTCGTCTAGTCAGAATGGATTACTATATTATTGGTGTAAATATAAATCCCCAATTTTTCTTTTACCATAGACTAAATAGCTTCTCAATTCTATATTGTATGTCCCAGCAAGTTTATTTAATTAAGATCAGGGTTAGCACGGATATTCTTACCAGTTAGTTTTTGAGGTCATGGCTATTTCTTAGCCTCTCCTCCAGGTTTTCAAGAGACTAGCAATCAGCTAATGGCAGCAGATTTGGTTCAACACCCATCTCTTCTTCAGTTACGGATTTCAATCCCTGGACAGTTGTGAAAATGATTTTCATTTGGTCCAGCATCATCTCTTGATTTATGAAAATATTTCGCAGGAGTACCAGGAAGAAAAAAGGGTTTTGTGGATAAGCATTTTTTACTTACTGATCCTATAAAAATGTGTGCAGCAGACAGCAATAGCAGCTATAAATACAATAAAATACTCACATGTATGAAAAATGGTTTGTGATCTCCTTATAAGTTGATGTGTCTCAGAAGAAACAGTCTTTCTCTGGTGTAGGTCAGGGGAAGTAAGGCTTCTCTGGTACAGGTCAGGCGATGAAATGCTTCCCTGGTGCTGGCTAGGGAACCCACGGCTTCTCTGGTGCAGGCTAGGGGACCCACGGCTTCTCTGGTGCGGGCTAGGGGACACACGGCTTCTCTGGTTCAGCTCAGGAGAATGGTGCATTCTGCAATCAGCATGATTAACATTAGATTTTTTTAGTTTTGGATTGCAAGGATGCCCTTCCTTGGTTGGTGGTTTTCTGAATGGAATATGTTTTTCAGAAATTAGGAATAAATAAAGATAAAGATTTCTAGTGCATTGAACAGTCCATCTATTACGCAAAGAGACAGAGCAAAACAGTCCAGATTTTTTTTTTACATTAAAATAGTAGCTAATCAAATCCAAATAATTGTAGTTGGAGTTTAACGTGATTTTTCTTTTGATAAGACAGCTTCCTCGCCAGAATCCTTCCATTGGGGATCAGCACCAAATGGATGAAGAATCTTTGGTGCACTAGGCAGTTCAGTTGGTCTGCAGTGACATAGCAAACCAAATATAGTATCAACATTTTACATACCGATAGAAGATTAAACTCAAATGAACAGCAATTGAAATTTCTTACTTATTCCTTGGCTTAGCTTTTGGCAAGACATCTTCGGCCTCATCTTCAGTTTCATCTTCGCCAGGGAAGAGGATGTTCTTTGGTCTAATTAAGTACTTGATGTTATTAAAATGGAAAATGCATATAAATATAGACATGTAGAAATAAAACACAATAACTTAACATTCTTCGCCTTTTGGGTTTAATTGGAGAATCCTCCCCATCTGTCCCAAGGTCAGTGTGTTCAATTGCTTCTGGTAGCTTTAGCCTTGCCTCATTGTAACCGCCTACAAAATAGTAACAAGAACTTATCATTGATTGTCCCTCATAATTAACTGGTGTGTTGATTCAAAATTCAGCCGTAGTCTAAAGGTGTGACTATATGGGAGAACAGACCACACATTATCCAGAACCCTGTGAAATGCATTCAGTATTCCAAAATAGTGAAATATTCCACCTGCTAAAGTCTCAATTTTGTATGCTGTACTTGTTCTGAGTAATGTTCTTCCATCTTTGGGCAGAAAGGGATGGTGAGGTTTCAGGATGGAGAGCAGGGCTGATAGAGCCATCAGGGAAATACCAAACTCAATAGCCCAGTCTGCCAGAGAAGTCCTTAAATCACTAATGCTCTCAGTGCATCAGTATGATCCATGTCCATCTCATCAGAATCAAACCTGTGTTCTGCCTTCATAGTTAGACGATGCTCACTTTCTCCATCACTATCAGCGTGCATCTCTTCACACCCATCTGATGCCTCAATATTTAAGACTTCCTCCACATTTCCATCATATTTTGCATTTTCCTGCTCATTTTCTTAGGATTCTATTAGTTTGTTAAGTTTTTTCAATGCTCGTCTTCTCATATTGCTCTGCTCATTGTAAGCACAGTCCCCCTCCATATCTCTTACCCCTCGGTAATTCTACTTCAAGTGTCGAGCCCAAACACAAACCCTGTAAGGAAGGAAAATGTAGGATTACTTGCAATAAAATTAGTAGCATTAACAATATACACAAATATTGTGAAAAATATTGATTCTGTTTAAAGTTGCCGTATTTGATTTAAAAAATTATGTCAAAAATTATATAAATAAAAACTATGACCTAGCTTCTCATCTGCCTGTATGCTAATGTAGCAATTAGCAAACTGCGTGTTTGCATTAAGCGCCATGGGTTTATCACGTACACATGTAGGTTGTGTGTATATATTCGATGCGCCTTTCAAATATCGACTTACCTTTGAAAGTTAAAAGTTGAAGTAGCACTATCGAGCCGCAGTCCCACCGTCCGGATCCGACGGATTTGAAGCCCTGTCGTCAAGACTGTTACTTCACAAGTTGCCGGCCGATTAATTTCAAACAAATTCATTGGTTGATTCGAGCAAGGAGGCGCGAAGGCCCCCGTGGAGCCACCGCTTCCTACTTCGCTTCTCGTGAGGTCTCGCGTGAATTCGTGGGACTACCGCTTTGGTTGTCTGCCTGTTGCATTTGTAGGGACACGAGCACAACTGGGCCTATTTTAAACTCATAAAATAGATATTTTTGAAGTGATCTTATGATCAAAATACAATAAAATGCGGACTGAATAGTAAGAATGAACATAAAAGGGAAAATACATACATTTTTAAATTTGACTAAACAAGGAGCAGATTTGGTCCAAAAGATTTGAAAGTGCATTTTTGAGTTCAGCTCATCTTTTAATTATTAGGCTACTCATTCGATTATGAGAAATAAAGGTTTTCTGTCAGTGTTGAAGCTCATTGTGGACGTTTTTCAGTTTAAACGCACTTAATTGCTAAAAAGTCTGAAAGACTCAATTGAATTAGGAGTGTAGACCTTGTGGTGGTGATGCATGAGACACAGGTTAAGGTCGAAAAACATTTGAAAGTTAAAACTTAACAGTTCTTTATGGTTCACAGAACATGTGTCAGTGACATATCTGGGCCACATAAACCCAACCACAATCGGCCCACATGTTGAGTGCACAGATCCGGGCCACATAAACCTAATTACAATTGGCCCACATGTGGCATGCCATAACATAAACAGTGCCATCCTTGCCAGACCTGGCCCACATCCGGTTAACATACCACTTGCCATGCCAGCAGTAGGCCAGCAGTGCCGGCCTAACGCCAGATCCGGGCCAGACCCGTCTGCTATGTGGGATACAGATAATGATGATAATAATAATAATAATACATTTTATTTGTGGGCGCCTTTCAGAGCACTCAAGGACACCCTACAGAACACAGTAAAAAAACAAAAACAAGCAGCACTGTATCAGACAGTTTGCCGAACGGAAAGGACACTTGCAAAGGACATCCTGTAAGGCCTAGTAGAAGGGACTGGGAAGAGAGGGAGACCGAGAAAAACAACATCGGAGAATGGCTACAGATGAGCGTAGTGGAGGTGGGGAGAGCTGGATGGATAGGGAACGGTGGAAGAGACTTGTTGAGGAATCAGCTGTGCTCCTACGACCTCCATAGGTTACAGAACTGATGATGATGTTTTTCACACGAAACACCTAAGATGTAACATGGCATTATAGTCAAGTTTACACATAAATATTGAAACATGTGGTCTGTCCTCTACAGTTTTGCACCGGTGATAAACATTACATATTGGTGAATCTTAATCTTAGTAAGACCAACCAAATACAAAGTATAAATGTTGCACAGCAGGTGCAAAGTTGGGTATACATATTTGACTAAGTCATGTGGCAGTAGATACTGGATATCAGCAAATTCAAATTGAAACCAAAAGAGAAAAGGCACAAAGGCTAATTCACACAGTCACCTCAGAATGCTTTCATTTCGCTGTAGACTCCCACCGACTGCACTCTGAGTCATGAGGAAGTCTGACTGGCTGACAACTGCGGAGGTCAAACGTACATATTTAGAGTAAAAGATGATGAACTTTTTTTCAATTTGTTTTGGACCCACCCCCCGCTTTTCTTTCTCCCCAGTTGCATCCGGCCAATCACCCCACTCTTTCGAGCCGTCCCGGTCGCTGCTCCACTGCCTCTGCCAATCCGGCAAGGGCTGCAGACTACCACATGCTTCCTCTGACACATGTGTGGTCGCCAGCCCTTTCTTTTCACCTGACAGTGAGGAGTTTTGCCGGGGGATATAGCGCGTGTGAGGATCACACTATTCCCCCAGTTCCCTCTCCCCCCGAACAGGCACCCTGGCTGACCGGAGGAGGTGCTAGTGCAGTGACCGGGACAAATACCAACATCTGGCTTCCCACCCGCAGACTTGGCAAATTGTGTCTGTATACGCCTGACCAAGCCAGAGGCAACACGGGGATTGGAACTGGCATTCCCCGTGTTGGTAGGCAACGGAATACACCGCTACGCTTCCTGAATTGACGCAGCAACACCACATTTTATTAAATTATTCTGACAATACCATGTATCATTTATGTAAGTATTACAAATCTGGGTTTCTTCAGAAAAATAAATAATTTTCCGGGATTCGAAAGACACTGCTTAATAATCTATACGATTGTCAAATGTATTCATATATTCATATTTTCAATATATTCATGGGCATATAAATGGATCTTTAAGCTGAACACAGGTGACTTTGAGTGGCTGTTGCAGCTAGAAAAGCACTGTATAAAACGCAACCTGATTGACCGACTGGCTGATTTTGTTAATTCTTTCACCTAAATGCAAGTTCAAGCTTGGGAAAGTTTCTCATTATTCCAAAGATTTCTGATTAATGCAATGAGTAATTGGAGCATATTGCGGCATCACAAGCATTAGTTTCATTGCATAATAAGGAAGCTCCATCAAATACCCACTTCCAGTCATAATGTGTCATCAAGGAATGTACGTGCAGCCATGTACGTGCAGTCGAGGCTATATAGGACGAGACATTACATTTTGGCAGCTCATTAATCCATTATTATTCATTTTGTGTTTGTTACAAGATGCTGTGTCACTGTAGACAAATTGGGATATGGTTTGAAGTAGTACTGGTGTCTTACTTTTATTATGATGAAAGAAAATGTGTTATTTCATGTAGAAGCCATGGTAAGTTGTACATAAAAAACTAATAAAGAGGACGTCGTTTGTGCTGACAATATCCTCTGCTAAACGAAATCAGTTATCCTATACTTATGATAGGGCCGTTATGCTTCAACCTACCCGCATTAAAACCCTTGACTATTACTCCTATTACTACTACTGCTGCTGCTACAACTACTACTGCTGCTAATACTACTACTACTGAACAGGGAGCTGAGCCGGAAGGCAAAGCTCTCAATTTACCAGTCAATCTTCGTTCCAACCCTCACATATGGGCATGAGCTTTGGGCAGGGACCGAAAGGGTGAGATCGTGGATACAACCGGCTGAAATGAGTTTCCTCCGTAGGGTGTCTGGGCTCAGCCTTAGAGATAGGGTGAGGAGCTCGGACATCCGGAGGGAGCTCGGAGTAGAGCCGCTGCTCCTTCGCATCGAAAGGAGCCGTTTGGGGTGGTTCGGACATCTGATTAGGATGCCTCCTGGGTGCCTTCCTTTGGAGGTTTACCAGGTACGGCCAACTGGGAGGAGACCCCGGGGTAGACCCAGAACTCGCTGGAGGGACTACATGTCCAGTCTGGTCTGGGAACGCCTTGGGATCCCCCCAGGAGGAGCTGGAAGGCGTTGCTGGGGAGAGGGACATCTGGAGTGCCTTACTTAGCTTGCTGCCACTGCGACCCTACCCCGAAGAAGCGGCTGATGGATGAATGAACGAATGAATGAATGAATGAATGGATAGTTGTATGAATGAATGGATGAATGAATGTGTTTGTTTGGGTTTTTTTTGTTTGTTTTCTTCGTTTTTTGTGTGAGTAATGTCTGCAAGTGCTAGAAGCTGCTGTGAACCGGAGTCAAATTCCTCATGTGCATAGACACTTGGCCAATAAAGTTGATTCTGATTCTGATTGTTTCTCTGAAGGCCAAAGGAGAAGTGGCCCTCATTGATCAATCATTCGTACGTACAAGTTTTTTTTTTTTCTTACACACCCATGGGAATTTTTCAGCCCTGAAGTTAGTCTCAGAGACCAGTGTAGAGCCTGGGTAACCCCTGAATTTAGACACCAACAGACTAACACTGGTGCCTTTGCAAGCCTGGGTGATTGCTCATTACAAGAGGTAGGCAATAGATATCAGGGGGAAGGAATTACAAATACTCGTCATGCTTTGCCTATGACTGTCAAACCATCATGAGAGTTAAAAAATTCCATGAGTGTGTAAGAACAAATGTGTACGTACGAACGATCAATTGATGAATGAGGCCCATAATGTCTGTGCACTGTTATATGTCTCGATTTGACATCTGACACGTGATTGACTGCATGCTTTCTAAGACTGTGCATTCTGCCTTTGTCATACCTAAAAAAAAACCTCATTATTCTCAAAGCTCAATTAGTATCGGCTGAATAAAATGTCAATTCTTCCAGCCAGCCCCTTAAAAGGTTGTGAACAATGCAACGATAATCACACGTTGGCAGCAGTCAAGAGGTCGTGGGCCTACTTTTGCTGTGCTATACGGCAGGTCTGCAGTTTAAAAGACGGTGATTGTGGAGTGTCGGTGGCGAGAGTCAACATCGGAGGAGATTGCTGTAGGACTCCACACATTTAGCTGCGTTGAAAAGGTTACCATAGCCCAAGAAAGATCATTATACGTATATAACAGCTGCAAAACGCCCAACATGACTAGCTTGGTCTAGTCAGAAAGGCACGAACTGAGGAAGCCTCTTGGATGAGAGGCAAAACGTCTTCATGGATATATACCAAGTCCAGTTGCACTTGATTCAACTCCTTTGGATAACCATGACCTGGATGAATGAGAACATTCACAGACACGCCCAGCATCAGACAGCACTGACCAACCCTGATGCATTCAGCGGTGCTTGCAGATCTGCTTTCAGATGAGGGAATCAAACGTGCAACTTGAAGCTCCCATGTTTGAGTGGAAAACCCAGTCGTGTCTTTTCATTTGTGAACCCATCCTACAAATAAATTAATGCCGACCATCATAGAACAAAACCTAGTTTTTGACATTTTGTATTTGGTTCGTGGGCTCTAAAAACAAAACTTATCTGGCAGTGTTAAATGCGCAAGAGCTGATATATGGTTTTCGTATTCTTGATGTTGACGCTACGGCTGCTCGTTAAACTCATTAAACTCGGTTTTGTTGGCAAAAAAAGCGATCGTGTGAGTCTCATTTTATGCAAATACGATTAATTGATGTGAGAGGTGTCAGCCTCTTAATGTGTTTACAAAATGCTCATCTCAATTCTGTCGCGTTGGGCAATAAGTGTTTAAAGGAATCTGCAGCGGAGTGTTAATTGTGTTTTGCAGATTGAATATTCCTGCAAACACCGCTTCTCTACTTAATTGGCTTTTTCTTGATGTGAGAATATGGCGACAAGCAACTGTCTCGTTTGTTCCCATTCAAAACCTATGACGAGATTAACATTAATAGAAACCAAACGAGGTTGACATCATTTAAATTATACGAGTCAAGATCATCGTTAAGGTCAACGACGGGGGGGGGCAGCCAACAATAAATAGGTGCAGACAAGCATTATAATTTCTGAGTGATTTGCATCTTAATGATGGTTTCTGTGCATTTGTTCATAACAGCGATGCGGTGTCCACGAGAAAAGAGAGCATCCATCTACGTGAAACGCTGCCCTATGCTCAGCTGTGCGCTCCTCTCCACCTCTCTCGCCATCGGCGCGCTCCCGTGGCGCGCCCTTTCCCACTATCCTTGGTTCTTGGCTGCAAGTCAAAGCAGTGGGGTTGACAGAAGGTAATCCTCACCATGTGAGGCCTCGTCCCCACTTTGGAGGCGGGGTGTGATTCATTCAAATCTGACGGTGCTATAAAAAGAGGCAAGTTATTGCGAGTCGCCCGAACTTCAGCGCGCAGCCATCGGAGCCCCCCGATAGGTCCCCGCATCAGAGATTACACGGCGTGCCCATCGGAGGGCTCTCTCGTCACAGACACAATGAACACTGTGAAGGCTATCAAAAATGCGATAGTCTGCCTCGTCCTGCTGCCGCGTTTTCTTACGGCAGCCGTTGTCTTCTGGCTGCTTGACTTTTTGTGCATAAGGAAAAGGGTGTTCTTCAGAATGAGGGCGCAAGAGGGAGACCCCGTCGACCCCCCGCTGTGCATATCCGACTCCAATCGGATGTTCACCCTGGAGTCCCTGAAGGCGGTCTGGCACGGACACAAGCTGGACTTCCTGAAAGCGGCGCACCTCGGCTGCGACGCGCCGAACACCGAAGTAGTCCAGCTGGAGGATCAGAGGCGCGGACGCATCCTCGATTACGCAAAGGAGCGTCGGCCGCTCATCCTCAACTTTGGCAGCTGCACCTGACCGCCGTTCATGGCGCGTCTGAAGGCCTTCCAGGGAGTTGTGCAACAGTACGCGGACGTCGCGGATTCCGTAGTGGTGTACATAGAGGAGGCGCACCCCTCGGACGGCTGGGTGAGCTCCGACGCGCCCTACCAAATCCCGCGGCACCGCTGTCTGCAGGACAGGCTGAACGCCGCGCGGCTGATGCACGCGGAGGTCCCCGGCTGCCCGGTGGTGGTCGACAGCATGGAGAACTCGTCCAACGCGGCGTACGGGGCTTATTTCGACAGACTTTACATACTTGAAGACGGGAAGATAGTGTACCAAGGTGGCCGGGGACCTGAGGGCTACCGGATCTCCGAGCTTAAAGACTGGCTGGAGCAATACAGACAAAGGCTGCGGGAGAAGCCCGGCGGCGGACTTACTATGAATGTGTAAAAGTGTTCTCGATCAATTTAGAGCTGCTAAGAAAACAAGAAAAAATAAGACAATGCTGCAATTTTTTTAGTATTACAACTCCATTCAAGAGTTCTTTTTTTACACCTTATATATATATATATATATATATATATATATATATATATATATATATATATATATCAATGGTTGTGTGTTTGTTTGTTTGTTTGTTTGTTTATTTATTCTGTATGGCTGCATCAAAGTTGTGGTTTTACACCGTAATTAAATGTTCGTTGGACAATTAATTGACACATGGACAACTTGTTAGTATTCAACGATGTCAACAAAGGGTGTTTAGTTAGTTTTTTTATTACATTTATTGTTATTGTTATTGTTGTTGTATGTTTATTCGCCAACAACGGTGTTTTCTCTCTCATGTCAGCTCGTGCTGTTTCTCTTACCCGGGGATGCGTGCGTGGAAATAAATGGGTCCTGTGCGCGCGGCAGCCCCATGCTCGTCAGTATGTTTGTGAAGTTCGGTTTTTAAATGGACTCTTGACCACAAAACCGATACCGATGTTGTCATACTGGAGATCATGGCGAACAATACTGTACCTTGTGTTTTACCGTGTGGCTCAAGGGTTTTGTAAATATTGTTCACTTTTATTGATATATTTTTCATACAATAAAATACTTTGTTCTACCTACCTATTATCAGTTGTTGTACCTTCTCAATACACAGGATTCCGGAAGTGTCCCCGTGAATGATCCCTCTCATGATGCAAATATTTCAAACAGCTGACATAAAGTCTCTTATTATAAGGGAACATTGGATACCCCCCATAGGATATTGAACATAAGATCATTAAAGATATAAATGAGGGGAGATAAAGCAGAAGATAGGATAGCTATGACTTTATTCAACGACAA
This sequence comes from Lampris incognitus, assembly GCF_029633865.1. Lineage (NCBI taxonomy): Eukaryota > Metazoa > Chordata > Actinopteri > Lampriformes > Lampridae > Lampris > Lampris incognitus. Next base: position 24,808,626 of record NC_079226.1, read on the forward strand.
AAAAAACCCCAACTAGTTCCACTCCAACCTACAAATATGAGCGATGCAACTCCCTTAAATTTGTAAATTGCTCGGAAATCTGCAGCAGAAAAGCGAATCCATCTGGGTCGTTAACAGGTAGTGACGTCACTCACCCACTATGAGGGACACTTTTGTATCAGCGAAATAAAACGTCTCCTAGATAGATCACCCGAGGGGATCAAAGGGACATTTTACCGATAGTCTCAAGACATTTCTGATCTTATCTGGAGTGTGACTGATTTCTGAAGTTGGATTTTTGCCACATCAAAAAAGAAAACCTCCTAACACGACTGATTTTCAATCAATACTCGATTCATTTTACGCAATGCTGAGTTTTCATCAGCAAAGGTTCACTGTCTTCTGTTCAGTAGAGTTTTACTCACAAAAGCCCTTAAACTTAATTGTGTGTTGAACTGTTTATAGTGTAAGCTACTGAGGATAATGTATATAAATGAGCAGTTTGATTTATGGTGTGGAGGTGGGAAATATTTTGAAATCAAAAAGATGGAGCAGGCTATCGTGACGTTGATGAATGCGCCCCCCCCCACACACACACACAGACACAAAACCACCACCACCACAACCCCTCCTTCTGAAAGCCTTTGGACGTCTCTAATTAGGTGGAGATAATTAAATCTACACATTATCCCATTATCGTCAGTGATACCTACACTGTAAGGGTCTTAACCACAATACTTAAGGTCTTTCCAAATATAGTTCCTGGTAAACTACAGGGATAACCTTTCAGGCACCGCTAGTGATTTTCAATATTCACACCTGCAGCTACATTCAGGCACATTTCTGTCTTGTGGCTTTTCACGCATGCCATGTTGATACAGGAATAGGTGGGTGGTCTCCCCGTCCAGATTCAAACAGGTAACCAGAGCCACGGGGTTTGCAGAGCGGCTGCTTCCCCAAATTGACTGGCATATATCAAAATAAGGCCAGCTCAATCTCCCGCTGCCACTCTTCCCGTGGTGGCCATTTATCAGCAAAAACATGTTTTATTCGCCCACGATAAGGCGACCGTCGCGGATTCACACACGTCATCAGCGGAGTTTTGTGATTGGTTCGCTCGCTCCACGTGAACGCGTCTTTCTTGGACTAAAGCTTTTACGTCAACTGCCCTGCAGCACCCGCTTCAGGGCAAAATTGTTAGAGGAGCATTGTGAGTAATGGGGGGGGGGGGGTCGAGAAATATTAACCTGGAAAAGTACCAGTCTGACCACCGTCAAAGGCACCCAAACAATATATATATATTGTAACGAATTCGGGGGGCAACCACAGGAACCGCCATATAGCCCGCACCGCGGGAGACATCGCTAACCGCTCGACTAAAGAGTCAGATCCGTCAGCCAGCGACCAACGTGTTTACTTATCCATGCACGTTACAAATATATATATATATGATAGACAAATAAAGGCTTGCAATCTAACTGGCACAAAACATAGCAAGTCGTTCCAAGCTTATGCATCTTAATACCTATAACCACTTCCCATACAGAAAAGGTATATAGGCCCTATAGTCATCAGTCCACATCCACTACGGCGAGTGGCAATAATAGCTCTCGCGCTTTCTCGCTTAACTCACTCACAAATAGGGTGGCATGGCAGCCAACCACACAAGTTTAAATGGCACAGCAGATACCTTCCACAATAATTTTGCTAAATGGAACAGAATATTGAACTCACCCATTAGTAGAGTTGGAAGGCGGCGCTTCCGCTGCGAGTTGAATCTCCGCATGACATCATCTTTCCACTCATTGCGAAATCTTGCTGTTGTCAATTCCGTTTCAAAACACAAGTGCGCATGTCCTTCATGCAACACGGTTAGCCTTTTGTCTGTAAAGACGTTTTTCAACACTGAGGAGTTTTCACACATGGCGGTTGCTCCGCCAAAAGGGAGTGCATTCATCCGTCCATCCATTGCATGTTTCATCAATATTTTCTGTAATTCTGGATCTTTCCTTGGAGTGTATTCAAATAAAGAGAGAAACAGGCCACAACTGTCCTCCTCGCGTGACTGAAACGCATCTTTGCTCCCCCGAAAAGCTAATTGGTTTGACGCTAGAAATGCTATCAAATCAATGATAGCAGAGAGATCATAACGATTTCTCGCTAACTGCTCCGTGTTGACCACTGTCGATACCTCTTTGCCAGCATTTGCTCGCCTCTCCCTCTCTTTCCATCTTGTCATATTCTCCATGTGTAGTTTTGATGCAGCATGTTTGTTCAGGCCTCTGTCTCTCTCGATCACATGCTTCCAGTGAGAGAACCCCATTTGGGTCAACCCCGAACTCTCGGCAAGCGAAACAAAACGCTGCGTCAGCTTTGACGCTATTCCAACCACTCCCTGCGGCACCACTGGCTTACGAGAGACCATTTCTGGCCCTTGGGAATTTGCTCAATGTGGGCCGAGCAGGCATATCAACCCCCCAATCGTCCGGTGCAAAGCTGCCAGTTGGAGAGCTACTGTGAGGACTGTTTGAGGGAACGTTGCCACTTTCCTCGCTGTTAGCTATGACTAATGATGGCTGTTGCTCCCCGCTCCATGCCTCCGCTACTTCGAAAGCGGTCCCCTGTTGCTCCTCGCTCCGCGGACTAGCCTCAGTAACTCCAGGTGCGGTTCCCTCTCCTCCTCCTTTGCTTTGACCATTTTGAGTTGGTAATTTGCTTTTGTCAACTTTGAAAAATCTCCTTATATTCATTTCGACTTTTGGTCAATTCGCGCGCAGCAAAAACACCGCACCCTACAGAAACTCGCGAGACACCTGCTGACGCAATACGTGATGGAAACGTGCAAAACGGATATGATTTGGATTGGGTAGCCGCCTAACATTAAAAAAAAGATAATATTTCCTAAATTGAATTAAAAGTTATAATTTGGTAAATAGTGCACCAATATGAAATAATGCGATAACCATTTTGATTTACTTAGAGGATTTAAACATCTTGATATAATTTGGGTGTGGGGGGGGGGGCATTGAATGTCGCTTGGGCGGGGGCTAAGCCTCACTACAGCGCCCCTGGAGCCGGGCCTGCTTCCCTGCGACGTTGCTGCTTTCATTCACAGCACAACTTTGTTGACATTTCCCCTGGATGTTACATAGTTTTGAGGTGGGAAATTGGCGGCAGAGATTTCCCTGAATATCGGTCCCTGCTCCCATTCACACATGACCCAATGCGGGGGTGTCCCTGAATATTTCAGGGAAACATTGCATTAGTGTCCTGAGGGCACCGATTCCATGAATGAACAAGTTTGGTTTGCTGACAGGGTGAATGAACAGCAGCTGATTTCAAGTTGACCAGACCGCGAGAGGAGCTAATAACACATATTTTAGCCGTGGGTCCTGAATGCGATTTGCTAGATGATGCTTCAACATTCGTGGTGATGGGAAACCTAAAGTATAATGAGCGATTTAGACATATAATAATTATTTACCAGGAGGGTGCAATTGAAAAATCTTCATTTTCAGAAATCTCATACAGCTTCTTTTATCGTTTAAAGAACTCCCATAGCGGTGATAGTATGAACATTTTTTGGAGATTTAAAAAAAAAAGCTCGACAACAGCAAATGGAGATATTGATTCAGCTTTGGAAGCCATTATACATACAGTGAAGAAAACCTTTTGAAGAAGTCTTCAGTTTCAACAAGCGTTGGGTCTCCTTTACATTTAAGTTAGATAAATCATATTGTATCACAGGTGACTAGACTCGCTAGCCCGTTGGCTAACGGGTCGAACCCTTTAGTTGACTGGTTAGTGCAGTCGACCCGGGTTCGCTTCCCGACTGCGGCGGCGGTTCCCGGCTGCCCCTAAATTCGGGGGCGGCGGCAACCAAAGGAACTGCCGCGGCGCGAACCCGTATCGCCCGCACCGCGGGAGCCATCGCTGACTGCTCGACTAAAGGGTCAGACCCGTTAGCCAAGGGCTAGCGAGTCTATTCATCCGTGGTGCCCCCCCCCTCCTTGATGGAAGCATATCAGCCCCCTCACGCCTCTGGGCTGGGGAAGCCTGGCCTGAGAGGCTAAAATGTAGGAGGCACGCTCAAAACAGTTTCTATAAAAATGATTTACTTACAGGATGTAGCTACGTGTGAAACA